>NW_020690158.1:0-3313 GCF_002925995.2 Terrapene triunguis
GTAGCACTGGCCTCCTTTCACATTGAAAGCAATGCCAGTCTCTGCTGCCAGCAATCAGGACAGCATCAACTCTGCCCCTGTCCCACCCCCTCGCGGCTGTCCCAGGGAAAGATCCCTGTATGCTGCCCCTCTCCCTCCACCGCGTGGCTGTAAAGCAGTCCCAATACTAACAGTCCCCTCCCTAATTCAAAGCAGGGCGTCATGAGCGACATCACCCTCCTGAGGATCCCGGACACCCAGAGAGAACGCATGCTGCGGGAAAGCATGCAGAAACCGGGGCCGTATGCCGCCATGCTATGTCGGGCCATGATCCCCGAGTACCTGATTGTGGCATGGAGGGGACATGTCTGCTACCACGGAGGGCCCACTAAGATCGCCCTACCCCGGAACCTGATCAACAGGCTTGAGCTCTACCTCCACGAGACCTACGAGGAGTTCTCCTACGAGGATTTCTCGTCGATCCCCGGCCACATTGACCGGATTTTCGCGTAGGTGCACTGGGACTTTGGAGTGGAGCGTCTTGGGCCTGGGAATCATGTAGTAACGGACATTGTGAAATTTTTTTAAAATACTTGGGACTAAATTGAGAAGAGCCTAAGACAGAGAAATCATGCAAAACCCATTTGTTACCTTTGTAAATATTCCTGTTTTGTACCTGATTATTTTTTTACTAGTTTACAGCACTTTTATAAATATACATTGTTAATAGTATAAATATTACCGTTCTGTTTTAAATAAATGTTTACATGTTTACAGCACTTACTGCTTGATCCGTCCCCTGATTCTGTGTCCGGGGTAAGGGATGGGGACGGTTGGTACGGGATCTCGGTAAGGGTGATGAAGAGCTCCTGGCTGTCGGGGAAATCAGCGGTGCCAGCGCTGTCGACTGCCTCGTCCTCCTCATCTCCTTCCTCCTCTTCCCCGTCCGCTGTCATGTCCGACATGATCCCATCCTCGGAGTCCACGGTCAGGGGTGGGGTAGTGGTGGCGGCCGCTCCCAGGATGGAATGCAGTGCCTCGTAGAAACGGGATGTGTGGGGCTGGGATCCGGAGCGTCCGTTAGCCTCTTTGGTTTTTTGGTAGCCTTGTCTCAGCTCCTTGATTTTCACGCGGCACTGCGTTGCATCCCGGCTGTAGCCTCTCTCTGCCATGGCTTTGGAGATCTTCTCGTAGATCTTAGCATTCCTTCTTTTGGAGCGCAGCTCTGAAAGCACGGACTCATCGCCCCACACTGCGATGAGATCCAAGACTTCCCGATCAGTCCATGCTGGGGCCCTCTTTCTATTGGATTGCACGGCCATCTCTGCTGGAGAGCTCTGCATAGTTGCCACTGCTGCTGAGCTCCCCTCGATGTCCAAAGAGGAACTGAGATTCAAACTGCCCAGACAGGAAAATGAAAATGAATTCAAATTTTCCCGGGGGTGTGGCTGGTCAGAGCATCCGAGCTCGGACTGCTGTCCAGAGCGTCAACAGAGTGGTGCACTGTGGGATAGCTCCCGGAGCTATTACCGTCGATTTCCATCCACACCTAGCCTAATTCGATATGGCCATGTCGAATTTAGCGCTACTCCTCTCGTTGGGGAGGATTACAGAAATCGATTTAAAGAGAGCTTTATGTCGAACTAAATGGCTTCCTGGTGTGGACGGGTGCAGGGTTAATTCGATATAACGGCGCTAAAGTCGACATAAAAGCCTAGTGTAGACCAGGCCTAAGGTGCCACAAGTACTCCTGTTATTTTTGCGGATACAGACTAACACGGCTGCTACTCTGAAACCTACACTTTTTCAATAGACTAGCTGTTGATGAGTAAGTCATACCTGCCCACTGGTTAGCCTTTCCTCTAGCTCCCTCTTCTGTACCTCTAGTTCTCTCTTTGTGTCTTCTTCCATGCTGCGCCTTATGCATGGACCAGCCACCCGGCTACTGTGCCACGAACCAGACCTTTCCTTAAAACTCACTACTTCCAAAGTTTATCAACACTCATCCTCCACCAAAAGATATTTCATTCATTTATAAAGATGTTTAGGGAAATTTAACACCAAAATAATCGGAAAAGCCATCTTTTAGCTATTGCTTCCTATAGTGAAACTGCCCCTAATCACTTGTTTTAAGCCTTTCTAACTCAATGCACCTTCAAGCATTCATTACAAGTCACTGAGAGACGGCGTTAAAAGTTGACACATTTAGTATTTATTCTCCTAAAACCAGTATCAATTCTTTTGAGCCTTACACTATTTTAAAAGTATCCAATCAGACAAAGTAGCTATACCCAAAACGATCTGTCTTAAGGAATTTTGTAGTGTACCCATCACCGAGGTACCATGCCATTCATTGTTCTCCTTTACCCTTTGTGGCCTATATGCCATTAATATAGGTGCATTAGGAATCTGTGGATGGAGTAACTCTTTCTCTAATATTGCAGTCTTTAGGAGATGAGATGGAATTATATGAAGTGACCCAAGCACTTACTCTTTCATAAGTGGATGACATGAAAGGACACATCGAATTTGCTGGTGGATGAGCCAGACAACATGAGTATCTCATAACTGCCTGAATTAGAATTTATCTAACTTACTTTTACTGAAATCACACTCTCTTAGCAAAGACAGAATTGAAATAGTGTACTAGATTTGGAACTCACTTGTTATCACGAACAATATTGTCTCATTGTTTACTTGTATTCCCCACTCTGTCTATAGTCTCTTGTTCTTAGACTTTAAACTCCATAGGGCATAGATTGTCTTTTTATTCTATGCTTGTACAATGGAGTTCTGGTCCATGATTAGGGACCATAGATTAATAAATAATAAGATACAGATGACATTAACTAGTTCTCATAACATCCCTGTGTAATACGTGGGGGAATATTTTTATTTCCATTTTACAGGAGAAACTGAGGCCATACAGCAAGTCAGTGGTAACAGTCGATCAATGCTCAAGAGGACTCAACTCCCAACCTGGTGTTCATTCCTCTAGACTACACTACCGTCATATTTCAGGACGAGTGGTACCTTCTTAAAAACAAAAATGCAATGGTAGTAAACTTTAAGCACAGGAAGCAGCTGTTCCCCAAAAATTATCTAGATCTTTATTACAGAAGCATGATATTATACAAGAAAGAAACAGAATTATGTCAAACTCACCGGACTCCTGCTCTGAAATGCTTGTGATATCCAGTCTGCATTTATGTGTTTGATCGCTGGCTTGATGTGCTGTTGCATATCAATAGGAGTGCTAAACACAAACTAGGAATTGGAGCATTTTGGGCTTGCATATTGTTCAACCAGATTAATGAGAACCAATCAAGGGCAA
>NW_020690159.1:0-2791 GCF_002925995.2 Terrapene triunguis
AGGCCTAGTTACAATGATACAACAATTGGGGACAGGCTCTGTCATTTTCTATGGGTTAGCGCACAATGGAGCCCTTGACCTGGCTGAGGCCCATAAGAGGTCTTGGCAGAGGTACACTGTTATTAATCAGGTATGAGCAGAGAACCGGCCCTTACCCAGCTGCGTGTGTATGAGTTATCTGGGAACCCTTTACAGTAATATCAATAATCTCTTTCCACTGCCGTCATCTGTTTCCTTTATTTCCATTTCACGCAGTTTGGCTGATGAAGCTAGACTGGTCAGTTTCACTTCCTGGTTCTCATGCACTGATCCTAACAACATAGGGTTAAATTCCACTCACACAGGTGGAGCTCTGACTCTGTGTGTAAGGCCTGGTCTACACTACGAGTTTAGGTCGACTTTAGCCGCGTTAAATCGACTTAAGCCTGGACACGTTTACACTACGAAGCCCTTTCTGTCGACTTAAAGGGCCCTTTAAACCGGTTTCCTAACACCACCTCGACAAGGGGATTAGCGATAAAATCGGCCTTAGGGGGTCGGAATTGGGTTAGTGTGGACGGAATTCGACATTACTGGCCTCCGGGAGCTATCCCACAGTGCTTCATTGTGACCGCTCTGGACAGCACTCTCATCTCAGATGCACTGGCCAGGTAGACAGGAAAAGCCCCGCGAACGTTTGAATTTCATTTCCTGTTTGCTCAGCGTGGAGAGCACAGGTGACCATGCAGAGCCCATCAGCACAGGTAACCATGATGGAGTCCCAGTCCCAGTCCCAGGATCGCAGAAGAGCTCCAGCCTGGACCGAACGGGAGGTACAGGATCTGATCGCCATCTGGGGAGATGAAGCAGTGCTCGCCGAACTCCGAAACAGTAAAAGAAACGGCAAAACATTAGAAAAGATCTCCAAGGCCATGAAGGACAGAGGCCATAACAGGGACGCGCGGCAGTGCCGCGTGAAAATTAAGGAGCTAAGGCAAGCCTACCACAAAGTCAGAGACGCAAACGGAAGGTCCGGGGCAGAGCCGCAAACATGCCGCTACTACGCGGAGCTGCATGCCATTCTAGGGCGTGCAGCCACCACTAGCCCAAGCGTGTTCTATGAGTCCCTCTCTGCAAACGGGGAAGCGGGTTCGGCGGACGAGGAAGATGAGGATGGAGAGAACATAGATAGCTCACAGCAGCAAGGAAGCGGAGAAACCAGTTACCCCAACAGCCAGGATATGTTTGTCACCCTGGACCTGGAAACAGTAACCCCCGAACTGACCCAAGACCCTGAGGGCACACAGGGGACCTCTGGTGAGTGTACCTTTGCAAAAATTACACATGGTTTAAAAACAAGCGTGTTTAATGATTAATGATTAATTTGCCCTGGCAATCGCGGCCAGTACAGCTACTGGAAAAGTCTGTTAACGTGTATGGGGATGGAGCGGAAATCCTCCAGGGACATCTCCAGAAAGCTCTCCTTCATGTAATCCCAAAGCCTTTGCAAAAGGTTTCTGGGGAGGGCTGCCTTATCCCGTCCGCCATGGTAGGACACTTTACCACGCCAGGCCAGTAGCACGTAGTCTGGAATCATTGCATAACAAAGCATGGCAGCGTATGGTCCCGGTGTTTGCTGGCATGCAGACAACATCCATTCCTTATCGCTCTTTGTTATCCTCAGGAGAGTGATATCATTCACGGTCACCTGGTTAAAATGGGGCAATTTTATTAAGGGGACATTCAGAGGTGCCCCTTCCTGGTCTGCTGAACAGAAATATTCCCCGCTGTTAACCACGCGGTGGGGGGGAGGGGTGAAGTGACCATCCCAGAGAATTGGGTGTGAGGGGGAGGGGAGTTAGTTGGGTTTGTGCTGCATGTTAAACCTGAAATCGCAGCCCCTCCTTTTACATTGCAAACCCATTTTAAATGGCACGGGTGCTTGGTATGGGAAATGAGGGCAGAACTGTTTGAAACCATCCCCACATGTTAAGAAGGTTAAAAAAGCCCAAAGACTATATGTCTTACCATGGCTGCCTGCAAGCTGAAATCTGTGTCCTGGCACTGCGTGAGTGATCTCTCACAGCAAACCAGGAGACTCTCAATATAAGAGGAAAAATGCGACCTTGTAACGAAAGCACATGTGCTGTGTGATGTTGTGAACAGCAAAATCTAACGTGAAAGAGTCTACCCATTGTTCTCTAAAATGTATCTTTTTTAACAACCTCTCCCTTCTCCACCAGCTGCAAATCTTACTCCTTCGCAGAGGCTAGTGAATATTCGAAGAAGGAAGCGAAGGACGCGTGACGAAATGTTTACTGAACTTCAGACTGCCTCCCACGCTGACAGCGCACAGCTGAATGCGTGGAGGCAGTCAATGACTGATTTTAAAAAAGCCCAATATGAGCGAGAGGAGAGGTGGCGTGCTGAAGAGGAGAAGTTGCGTGCTGAAACGCGGGCTGAAGAGGAGAGGTGGCGTCAACTTGTAATCAGAAAGCAAGAGTCGATGCTCCGGCTGCTGGAGCATCAAAGTGATATGCTCCTGCGTATGGTTGAGCTGCAGGAAAGGCAGCAGGAGCAGAGAACGCCGCTACAGCCCCTCTGTAACCAGCAGCCCTCCTCCCCAAGTCCCATTGCCTCCTCACCCAGACGCCCAAGAACACGGTGGGGGGGCCTTCGGCCACCCACTCACTCCACCCTAGATGATTTCCATAGCAATAAGTTTTAAAGTTTTAAATTGGAGTGTGTCCTTTTCCTTCCCTCCTCCCCCACCCATCCCGGGCTACCTTTCCAATTATCCCCCTAGTTGTGT
>NW_020690160.1:0-1903 GCF_002925995.2 Terrapene triunguis
ACCAGACGGACACCCAGGTCCTCCAGCGGCTCCAGGGGGACGAATACGCCCCCCACCGCCAGGCCCTTCTCCACCGCCTCTTGGGCGGCGGCCTCCGAGGCAAGGAAGAAAACAACCTTGCCATACATTTTGGAGGCCGCCACGATGGCCGTGGGCCCCACCACCCTCGCCAATGCCCGCACGTAGGTCTCTACATGGGGCGAGGCGGGCACCTGGAGGCAACGGATGCCGTGCCTCCTAGTCAAGGTGGGGAAGGGGCCCAGGCCGCTATAGATGGAAGCGGAGGCAGTGGACGGGCAAGATGGCATACCGGCAGGCGGGGGGGCCGCCGCCACCTGGGCATATGCCCTGGGGGTCGGGGAAGGGGCAGCCGCAGAGCTGGTGGAGGGAGCAGCGGGAAGGGACGCCGCGGCCGATGGCGGGGCCGCGGCAGTGGGGGTAGCCCCTGCCATGGAGGGCCCAGTCTTCCTAGCGGGGCTCTTCCCCTTCTTTTTGCCCTGGCCTTTCCTGCCGGCTGGGGCAGCTCCCCCAAAATCGGAGGGAGCGAGGGACGTGGCAGCAGTGGAGGTCACCCCGTCGCCCGCCGCTGCCGACACCGCAGCGGTGCCGGTGGCAGGTGGTTTGGCAGCGGCTAAGGGGCCAGGCGGGGGAAGGATGATAGGGCCTATTTGGGGAGGCTCGCCCACCGTGTTCCCCTCCATTATGAGCAGGGAGGGAGGGGAAAATACACGGGAGAAAAAAAGGGGGACGGCTAAAGGGAAAGCAGGTCAACCACTCCTCCCCGCTAGGCTGCAGGCAGGGGAGAAGGGCGCCGAAACGGGGAGGGATGGGGGGGTATCAAGGACTTGGGGGAGGGACAGTCACCGACACCGGCTCCTCTAGTTGCACTAAGGGAGGAAGGTCACACTAACATCAGGGGGTGCAGTGAGTAACCAAAATGTGAAGGGGGGCACAAGCGCATGGGAGGGGGCATGGGCACACGAGGGGGGGTCAATCAGGGCAAGGGGAGGCGCAAAGGAAAGGGAGCAACTAGGCTGGGAATGGGGCAGAAGAACCAAGGGGCTAACCGCAGGGCTGGGGTGGGACAACCAAACTAAACTGCAGAGGGAAAAGGGCGGGGCAGGCAAGCAAACTGAAGCCGGGGAGGAGCAAAAGGCTACAGAGGGCAAATGGGGTAGGCAACAAGGGGCAAAACTGGGAGGCCTGTTGCGAAGGGGAAGGGATCAGTCCGGGGGGGGGGTAGGTGCACCCACGAGCGCTTGCATAAAGTCAATGTGCGGCTGCCTGCCGCTGCAGGCCCAAATGATGTCAGTAGGGCGTGGCAGGTCAGGAGAGCAGCAGAGTCCCAGAGGCAGGAGCGGAGGCAGATGGTAAATGGGCTGTGGGGGCGGTGAAGGGGGCAACGGTGGTGGTGGGGGTTTTGGGGGGGGCACAGATGGACCAGGGGGCGGGCTCCACGCCACACCCCTTGTGTCCCCACTAACACAGTCTAGACCCCCACCACGAAAGCACAGTTCGAAAAGTACTCAGTCCTGAATGGCCCCCTCCACAGTGGTCTCCAGAGTCCCGTGCGCTCCCCCAGCAGCCGATGGTTTATGTAGGTCTCATCCTTCACCTCCAGGCTCCAGTAGCTCCCCAGGACACACGCAGCAGCAGCACCAGCAACCCTGGCAGCCAGGCAGGAAAGACCCCGCACAGGTGGTAGTGGTGATGGTGAAAGTGGGGTCCTGGCTTCTCCCTCCAGAGATGGTGGGGAGGGGGGGGCTGGCCGACAACGCCCCCCCACCACCCACCCCTCACTCAGTAGGGGTGGCAACAGCAGCAGCCCAGGGAAGGAGCTCTAGCCAGCAGCAGTCCAGGGAGTAAGGGAGAAGGAGCTCCAGCCAGCAGGGCAGGTGGAGAG
>NW_020690161.1:0-439 GCF_002925995.2 Terrapene triunguis
AGTTGTAAATTCCCATTTGAGTCCATGCATTTTGCAATGTCTCCCTGGCCTGGTCTACACTACGACTTTAATTCGGATTTAGCAGCGTTAATTCGAATTAACCCTTCACCCGTCCACACAACGGAGCCATTTAGTTTGAATTAAAGGGCGCTTAAAATCGATTTCTGTACTCCACCCCGACGAGCGGAGTAGCGCCAAAATCGATTTTGTCAATTCGAATTAGGGGTAGTGTGGCTGCAATTTGATGGTATTGGCCTCCGGGAGCTATCCCAAAGTGCACCACTGACCGCTCTGGACAGCAATCTGACCTCGGATGCACTGGCCAGGTAGACAGGAAAAGCCCCACGAACATTTGAATTTCATTTCCTGTTTGCCCAGCGTGGAGAGCACAGGTGACCACAGATAGCTCATCAGCACAGGTAACCATGCAGGCTGATAA
>NW_020690161.1:449-5919 GCF_002925995.2 Terrapene triunguis
GGAGGCTCCGTACACCTTCCCATTCCACCCCAGTGGACAGCCCAAGCAAAAGGCTGTCATTTTTTTAACCATTTCTTAATGGCCTTTTCCTTCCCTCCTCCCAAACCCCACCCAGGATCCCTCCCTTTTTATAATCTATGAATAAAGAATAAATGATTTTTAAACAATAGTGACTTTATTTGGTTTGAAAGCAAGCTGGGGGAAGGGGGAGGGTGGGTTACTTACAGAGAAGTAGTCAATAAAAGGGGCTGGTTTTCATGAAGGAGAAAAACAGAAATTTCACACTGTAGCCTGGCCAGTCATGAAACTGGTTTTCAAAGCTTCTCTGATGCACAGCGCTTCCTGGTGTGCTCTTCTAATCGCCCTGATGTCTGGCTGAGCGTAATCAGCAGCCAGGCGATTTGCCTCAGCCTCCCACCCTGCCATAAAGGTCTCCCCCTTACTTTCACAGAGATTGTGGAGCACACAGCAAGCAGAAATAACAATGGGGAGATTTCTTTGGCTGAGGTCAGAGCGAGTCAGTAGCGATCGCCAGTGACCTTTTAAACAGCCAAATGCACATTCTACCACCATTCTGCACTTGCTCAGCCTGTAGTTAAACAGCTCCTGACTCCTGTCCAGGCTGCCTGTGTACGGCTTCATGAGCCATGGCATTAAGGGGGTAGGCTGGGTCCCCAAGAATAACTATTGGCATTTCAACATCCCCAACGGTTATTTTCTGGTCCGGGAAGTAAGTCCCTTGCTGCAGCCCTTTAAACAGAATAGTGTTCCTGAAGACAAGCATCATGAACCCTTCCCGGCCAGCCCGCGTTGATGTTGGTGAAACGTCCCTTGTGATCCACCAGTGCTTGCAGCACCATTGAAAAGTACCCCTTGCGGTTTACGTACTGGCTGCCCTGGTGCTCCGGTGCCAAGATAGGGATATGGGTTCCATCTATCGCTCCACCACACTTAGGGAATCCCATTGCAGCAAAGCCATCCACTATGACCTGCACATTTCCCAGAGTCACTACCTTTTGTAGCAGCACATCAATGATTGCTTTGGCTACTTGCATCACAGCAGCCCCCACAGTAGATTTGCCCACTCCAAATTGATTCCCGACTGACCGGTAGCTGTCTGGCGTTGCAAGCTTCCACAGGGCTATCGCCACTCGCTTCTCGACTGTGAGGGCTGCTCTCATCTTGGTATTCTGGCGTTTCAGGGCAGGGGACAGCAAGTCACAAAGTTCCATGAAAGTGCCCTTACGCATGCGAAAGTTCCGCAGCCGCTGGGAGTCATCCCACACCTGCAACACTATGCGGTCCCACCAGTCTGTGCTTGTTTCCCTTGCCCAGAATCGGCGTTCCATGGATAGAATCTGCCCCATTAACAACATGATCTCCAAAGCACCGGGGCCCGTGGTTTGAGAGAATTCTGTGTCCGTGTCTGTGTCCATGTCCTCATCACGCTGGTCGCTGCGCTCCCGCCGCCTCCTCGCCTCATTTTTCTGGTCCTGGCTCAGCATAAACTCCACGAGAACGCGCGGGGTGTTTACAATGTTCATGACTGCTGTCTGGAGCTGAGCGGGCTCCATGCTTGCCGTGGTATGGAGTCTGCAGTGTTCACCCAGGAAAAAAGGCGTGAAATGGTTGTCTGCCATCCGTTGCTTTCATGCAGGGAGGGAGGGAGGGGTGAGGCTGTACCCAGAACCACCTGCGACAATGTTTTGGTCCCATCAGGCACTGGGATCTCAACCCAGAATTCCAATGGGCAGGGGAGACTGTGGGAACTATGGGATAGCTACCCACAGTGCAACGCTCCAGAAATCGACGCTAGCCCTGGTACATGGACACACACCGCCGAATTAATGTGGGTAAAAACTGAATTAATGTGCTTAGTGTGGCCGCATACAATCGAATTTATACAATCTGTTTCCCAAATTCGAATTATCTAAATTCGGATTAATCCCGTGGTGTAGACATACCCCCTGTAATCATTAGTCCTTAAGTGGTGTTAATCTTGGGGTTTTCTGCTGTTATCATTTGATGATTGTCGAGCTTCCCATTGTTATCGGGGATTTGTTATCTTGCCTTCAGGGGTGCCTGCCTCACCTCTGGGGTCATCAATGCTGCCAACGTGTTTAGCATCGGATACAATGGATTTTTTTTGATTGTCCTCTGGTGTTTCCAAGTCTCTTCACGCCTCCTTCCTTGACCATCTGGCTATAACAATGGTCTTCACACCTGATCTTTTCCTGATGCATGCATTCCTCATTCACATAATCAGTCTCTCACAGAAACCTTCAACGGTATACAGACAGCAGCATTTTATATTCATCAGAATACACTAACTCTAGCCTTGCTAAATCTTACAACTAAAACAATTCACATTGTGCTTCAGGCCCTGGACATCTCTAATCTATTTGTCATAGACACACTAACTCAACTTTATAACAGGTCCTACAGTTAACATATGGGAAACAGGATCCCAATCTCAGACAGTCAGTCTTGTTATTCAAAAAGGGAGGCTAGTAGAATGAAAAAATAAATCAAAGTTTAAATCAGTTCTTATAGTACAATTATAAAATCTGGTTCCTATACCCTATTAGCTATAAAGAGGAGGTCTGAGCCTCAAATGATAAGCAATAGAGTCAGTTAATTGTATACACTATTAAGGCCTTAACTTCCCCAACATTGTTGAATCCACAATATTGCTGCCTGGACAATTTTGAGTGGGAGCCCTTGGTGGCCACTCAAAATTGTGACAAAGCAATAGAGGACTTTATTACCACAAAAATGGTGCAATTTTACTTCCCCCTCCCCCCCCCCCCCAATTTTTCCTTGCTTCTCTACAATTCAGAGAATTTTGACAGCCCACAAGTAATGCCTTGTGTATGATAAAAGTGCATTGAGTGAGGTCTTTTATAAAAGCCGCAGATAGACATTTCTAAATATCAATGTCTTAGTACTATGAGGAATTATGGATCATCATAGATATGCTTTATACTATTCACCTGCAGCCATCTTTCTGTTGCCAGTTTTAGATTTATGCAAGCCCCACCTGTTCCCCCACAGGTGGGGGCTTGCTTCCAATTAGTGGGTTTCTCTTAGCCTAAATCTCTCCCCTATTTGCTGCTTAATTGGGCCTGCCTGGCCCAGGTCAATCCTCTGAGGTCCTGTGTAGGGAGTAAACCCCATCATAGGGGCAAAGAGACATTGGAGTTATCCATATTTAGGGGACTCAAGGAGCCTGGGCTAAAAAGTCAGGCCATAGGGTCCTTCAAACAAGGAGGTGGAGGTCTTTGGGAAGTGAATGCAGTTGAGAAACCTGCTTCAGGGAAGATTTTAAGTTGCTGAAGTTTGTCCTAGAAACATTTTTACTATTGTTTGTCACCCTTTCTAACTTTACTCCTCATACTTGAGGTCACTTAAGCCTTTGACCTAGTCTTTAGTGCACTTATTTTGTTTACTATAAAGCAATTCAGTGCTGTGATTACATTTGGAGTTATGGTTAATAATTAATAAGCTATTGCTACCATCTCTTTAAAGGAGCAGCAAGCTTAATTTTGGTGACTGTTCCCAGAGAAGGTGGGCCATGGCAGGGAAAAATTAAAAAAAAAAAAAACAAAAAACCACACACACACCACTTTTGGGGAACTGAGGAGTAGGGGTTTGTTGGTTAGTGGAAAGGCAAGGTTTGGCCTGGCAAAGTCCTGAAGAGTTTCCTAACAGGACAGGCAAACAGGTACATCAGGAAGCTGTCACAACTTACCAGTGGCAAAACTCACTTGCTGAGAGGGAGAGTAGTAACATAATAATTCACAATTCTGGGAACCTTGGTGGATTGTCACATTGGCAGCTGGTTTGGAGGAAATTCAGGTGTGTGTGTGTAAGTAATAAATCGGCAGTGGAAGCTAGAGGGTGACCTGAAGAGGCACTGACTCAGTGGGTGCTCTGGGGCTGGACCACCCACGGGGAAAGTTAGTGGGTGCTCTGCACCCACTGGCAACCAAGCTCCCCTCCACAGCTCACCTCACCTCCACCCCTAAATGCACCATGTCCCCACTTCTCCTCCCAGCACTTGCTGCAAGTAACAAGCTTGCGGGGGGGGGGGAGAAGGAATGCAGCATGCTCAGGGGAAGAGGCAGGGCCAGGGACTTTGGGGAAGGGGTGGAGTCAGGGCAGGGGTAGAGTTGAGCACCCACCAGCCCCAGCCGAAGTCAGCACCTCTGGTGACCTGTATGCTTGTTTGCTGGCCATTAGTGTCCAGGTTGTGAGCATAGCTTTTAAGGTCCCCAGAGCTGCAGGGCCAGGATTACACAACCCCTTACTGGTCTGGGTTGGGTTGAACCCGCAGATCATCATACCTCCACCTCCCCACCAATATTTCCTCTTGCTCTGGTGATCCATTCCAGATTTTAATACCTAGGGCATTTGAAGTACCATGCACTGTCTCCCTGGATGTGTGTCAAGCATTGCTACATCTTTGTTATTTTGAACTACAGGGCTGAAGCCACAGCATTGTCATACCCCAAACCCCTACCCGACTCCTTCAACTTTTCCCTCCTCCATCCAGGCCCCACACTGGTCCATCCCAAAATGGTCCCCAAGCAAGATAGTTTATAAGTCAATGATTTTATTGATATCTGACAAACCAGTATTATAGCTGAAGCTATGTCTCAAAAATATATTCATGAGTAATAGTTGTGCCCCTGTACCCATGCATTTCTTGGCTAGCAGAAAGGCAGCAATGGCCCAAGCCACACAAAGGCTGCACTATTTTGAGTGTAAGAGCATTAAGACCTTACACTGGGTTTATAGGGCAATCATTTTGCTTGGCACATCAACGTGACCCATGATTAAAGAAGCATGGGAAAGGTGACCCAAACCCTTCTTAAAAGGTGGTCATTAGACAAGGGGCATGACAAAAAGGACCAGGGCCAAGAGTGGGGGAAAGGAGAGACCTACATTCCCTCAGTAGCCAGGGGTCATTTCACCTAGCAGTTACCTGAGACCCAAGACCAAGACACTAGATTAGGGGTCACCAGAGGTGCTCTCAGAGTTGGTAAGACAACTCCCACCTGTTCATGCTCTCTGTATGTGTGTGTGTGTGTGTATATATATATATATATTATATATATAATCTCCTCAATATGTTTCACTCTATATGCATCTGAAGAAGTGGGCTGTAGCCCACGAAAGCTTATGCTCAAATAAATTTGTTAGTCTCTAAGGTGCCACAAGTACTCCTGTTCTTTTTGCAGATACAGACTAACACAGCTGCTACTCTGAAACCTGTGTACGTTAAAGATCCAGTGGCCCATTTCACAAGAGAAGAGCTGTTTTATTCAGTGCCCTGTTCAAGTCCAATTAGGTAGTGCATATATAGGTAAATATAATTTTAAATCTGAAAGCACTTTACAAACATTGAGAGGTAATCAACCAATCTAAAATCCCTCTGCATGCTCAGCTGGTAGAAGAACTTTTCACA
>NW_020690162.1:0-2979 GCF_002925995.2 Terrapene triunguis
GCCCCACCACAGTTTGGGAATCCCATTGCAGCAAAGCCATCCACTATGGTCTGCACGTTTCCCAGAGTCACTACCCTTGATATCACCAGGTCTCTCATTGCCCTGGCAACTTGGATCACAGCAGCCCCCACAGTAGATTTGCCCACTCCAAATTGATTCCCGACTGACCGGTAGCTGTCTGGCGTTGCAAGCTTCCACAGGGCTATCGCCACTCGCTTCTCCACTGTGAGGGCTGCTCTCATCCTGGTATTCTGGCGCTTCAGGGCAGGGGAAAGCAAGTCACAAAGTTCCATGAAAGTGCCCTTACGCATGCGAAAGTTTCGCAGCCACTGGGCATCGTCCCAGACCTGCAACACGATGCGGTCCCACCACTCTGTGCTTGTTTCCCGGGCCCAGAATCGGCGGTCCACGGCATGAACCTGCCCCAGTAACACCAAGATTTCCACATTGCTGGGGCCTGTGCCTTGTGAGAGGTCCATGTCAATTTCCTCATCACTATCGTCGCCGCGCTGCAATCGCCTCCTCCTCAGCTGGTCCTGGTTTGGCTTTGGCATGTCCAGGAGGCTCTGCATGTTTTCCAGGACAATGCGCGTGGTGTTCATAGTGCTCAGAATTGCCGCGGTGATCTGAGCGGGCTCCATGATCCCAGTGCTGGCTATGGCGTCTGGTCTGAAAAAAGGCGCGAAAGTAGTATCTGACGGACCAGGGGAAGAAGGGAGGGAGGGAGAGAGGGAGGGAGGGGCGAGTGACACCGCGTACAGGTACAGGGAATTAAAATCAAGAAAGGTGGCTTTGCATCAGGGAGAAACACAAACAACTGGCACACAGAATGCCCCCCCCCCAAAGATTGAACTCAAAAGCCTGGGTTTAGCAGGAGGGAGGGGGGAAGCAAATGAATGGAGAATAAATCTATTTTTTACATCTTAAGACGACGGTGCAGCATGACTGATAGCCCTTGGCATTTTCTGGGTGCTTGGCAGCAAATACTGGGCGCTTGGCAGTAAGCCTTCAGGTCTATTGCACGATCTGATTCCCACTGCAATATGACAATGATGGGTACCAATCGTAATATGCTATCTACTGCCCAAAAGGCAAGGGGTTGCTGCTGTGTAGCAATCTAGCCCCACGTCTGCCAGCCCCATGTCTGCCAGCACCCAGATCGCCATCGGCCTCTTCTGGGTGCTTAGCAGACAATACTGGGCACTTGGCAGAAAATAGCATGCTACGACTCTGCTAACATGCAATGATCCAACAGGGCGCCTGGCAGAAAATAGCATACTACGACTGATAACCATCATTGTCTGCCCGGGTGCCCATGATTGACAGCCGCTGCAGTACGACGACGACGGATACCAGTCGTAATAAACCATCTTCTACCAAAAGGCAAGGGGCTGGTGCAATGCAGCACCACGGCTGCCAGCCCCACAGCTGCCTGCACCCAGATCGCCAATGAAGGCTACCAGTCATGCTGCACCGTCTACCGCCAAAAGGCAGTAAGCTGCTGCTGCTGTTTAGCAATGCAGTCCCACGTTTGCCGGCACCCGGAAGAGATATGGTGACGGTAAGCTGAGCTGAGCGGGCTCAATGCTTGGCGTGGTATGTTGTCTGCACAGGTAACCCAGGTAAAAAGGCGCGAATCTATTGTCTGCCGTTGCTGTGACGGCGGGGGAGGGGCCTGACGCAATGTACCCAGAACCCCTCGCGGCACTGCTTTGCATCATCCGGGCATTGCGATCTCAACCCATAATTCCAATGGGCGCCGGAGGCTCCGGGAACTGTGGGATAGGTACCATAGTGCAATGCGCCGGAAGTCGACGCTAGCCTCGGTACTGTGGACGCGGTCCGCCGACTTCATGCACTTAGAGCATTTTAGGTGGGGACACACACAATCGGCTGCATACAACCGGTTTCTATAAAACCAGCTTCTATAAATCCGACCTAATTCTGTAGTGTAGACATAGCCTAAGACCTGGGTTCAAGTCGCTGTTCCATGTCAGACAGAATCGGAACGTGAACCTGAGTCTCCCACAGCTTGGCTGAGTGTTCTAATCTCTTGACTACGTGGCATAAGGGTGGGGCACTGCCACCTCCTCCTTGTTCACAGCCTTATCTGGTAGGTGCGGTCTAAAGTGGCCTCTGAGAACGCTTACTGGATCAGCCCTGCAGGCAAGATAGGTGGGGGAGCCTCGTTTGTGAATCCTGCCGGGGCCTAGCTCTGACCCAGACACCAGGTGTCAGGACTTAGGTGGCTGTAAGCATGCCCACCAGCAGAAACTGGGGCACCTGGGGAATTTATGTGCCTACAGAGTTGAGTGGAGGTTTTGGAGGCAACAGTTGAGTGGAGGTTTTGAGGACCTAAACAATGGATTTAAGCAGTGTGACAGACCCAGACCAGTGGGGTACAGGAGTCTGGTAGAGGGCAAATATACTGGTCACTGGATGAGTAGTTTTCTGTTCCCTGAGTGACCAGAGCAGGGGCTGCACTAGAGTAATCAGGAACCTGCTAGAACCAGTTAAGGCAGGCAGGCTAATTAGGACACCTGGAGCCAATTAAGAAGAAGCTGCTAGAATCAATCAGGGCACCTGGGGTTTAAAAAGGAGCTCACTTCAGTTTGTGGTGGGAGTGTGAGGAGCTGGGTGCAAGAGGTGCAAGGAGCTGAGAGTGAGAGGGTGTTCTGCTGGAGGACTGAGGAGCACAAGCGTTAGACACCAGGAGGAAGGTCCTGTGGTGAGAATAAGGAAGGTGTTTGGAGGAGGCCATGGGGAAGTAGCCCAGGGAGTTGTAGCTGTCATGCAGCTGTTACAGGAGGCACTATAGACAGCTGCAGTCCACAGGGCCCTGGGCTGGAACCCGGAGTAGAGGGCGGGCCCGGGTTCCCCCCAAACCTCCCAATTGACCTGGACTGTGGGTTCTTCCAGAGGGGAAGGTCTCTGGGCTGTTCCCCAACCCACATGGTGAATCTCTGAGGCAAGAAAATC
>NW_020690163.1:0-3034 GCF_002925995.2 Terrapene triunguis
AGGTCTGAGCGAGTCAGTAAGCTGCGCCAGCGCGCTTTTAAACGGCCAAATGCACATTCCACCACCATTCGGCACTTGCTCAGCCTGTAGTTGAACAGGTCCTGACTACTGTCCAGGCTGCCTGTGTACGGCTTCATGAGCCATGGCATTAAGGGGTAGGCTGGGTCCCCAAGGATAACGATAGGCATTTCAACATCCCCAATGGTTATTTTCTGGTCCGGGAAGAAAGTCCCTTCCTCCAGCTTTCGAAACAGAAGAGACTGCCTGAAGACGCGAGCATCATGTACCCTTCCCGGCCAGCCCACGTTGATGTCGGTGAAACGTCCCTTGTGATCCACCAGGGCTTGCAGCAGCATTGAAAAGTACCCCTTGCGGTTTATGTAGTCGGTGGCTTGGTGCGCCGGTGCCAAGATAGGGATATGGGTTCCGTCTATCGCCCCACCACAGTTTGGGAATCCCATTGCAGCAAAGCCATCCACTATGGTCTGCACGTTTCCCAGAGTCACTACCCTTGATATCACCAGGTCTCTCATTGCCCTGGCAACTTGGATCACAGCAGCCCCCACAGTAGATTTGCCCACTCCAAATTGATTCCCGACTGACCAGTAGCTGTCTGGCGTTGCAAGCTTCCACAGGGCTATCGCCACTCGCTTCTCCACTGTGAGGGCTGCTCTCATCCTGGTATTCTGGTGCTTCAGGGCAGGGGAAAGCAAGTCACAAAGTTCCATGAAAGTGCCCTTACGCATGCGAAAGTTTCGCACCCACTGGGCATCGTCCCAGACCTGCAACACGATGCGGTCCCACCAGTCTGTGCTTGTTTCCCGGGCCCAGAATCGGCGGTCCATGGCATGAACCTGCCCCAGTAACACCATGATTTCCACATTGCTGGGGCCTGTGCCTTGTGAGAGGTCCATGTCAATTTCCTCATCACTATCGTCGCCGCGCTGCAATCGCCTCCTCCTCAGCTGGTCCTGGTTTGGCTTTGGCATGTCCAGGAGGCTCTGCATGTTTTCCAGGACAATGCGCGTGGTGTTCATAGTGCTCATAATTGCCGCGGTGATCTGAGCGGGCTCCATGATCCCAGTGCTGGCTATGGCGTCTGGTCTGAAAAAAGGCGCGAAAGTAGTATCTGACGGACCAGGGGAAGAAGGGAGGGAGGGAGAGAGGAAGGGAGGGAGGGGTGAGTGATGACATGGCGTACAGGTACAGGGAATTAAAATCAAGAAAGGTGGCTTTGCATCAGGGAGAATCACAAACAACTGTCACACAGAATGCCCCCCCCCAAAGATTGAACTCAAAAGCCTGGGTTTAGCAGGAGGGAGGGGGGAAGCAAATGAATACAGAATAAATCTATTTTTTACATCTTAAGACGACGGTGCAGCATGACTGATAGCCCTTGGCATTTTCTGGGTGCTTGGCAGCAAATACTGGGCGCTTGGCAGTAAGCCTTCAGGTCTATTGCACGATCTGATTCCCACTGCAGTATGACAACGACGGATACCAGTCATAATATACTATCTTCTGCCCAAAAGGCAAGGGGTTGCTGCTGTGTAGCAATCTAGCCCCACGTCTGCCAGCCCCATGTCTGCCAGCACCCAGATCGCCATCGGCCTCTTCTGGGTGCTTAGCAGACAATACTGGGCACTTGGCAGAAAATAGCATACTACGACTCTGCTAACGTGCAATGAGCCAACAGGGCGCCTGGCAGAAAATAGCATACTACGACTGATAACCATCATTGTCTGCCCGGGTGCCCATGATCGACAGCCACTGCAGTACGACGACGACGGTTACCAGTCGTAATAAACCATCTTCTACCAAAAGGCAAGGGGCTGGTGCAATGCAGCACCACGGCTGCCAGCCCCACAGCTGCCAGCACCCAGATCGCCAATGAAGGCTACCAGTCATGCTGCACCGTCTACCGCCAAAAGGCAGTAAGCTGCTGCTGCTGTTTAGCAATGCAGTCCCACGTTTGCCGGCACCTGGAAGACATATGGTGACGGTGAGCTGAGCTGAGCGGGCTCAATGCTTGGCGTGGTATTTTGTCTGCACAGGTAACCCAGGTAAAAAGGCGCGAATCTATTGTCTGCCGTTGCTGTGACAGCAGGGGAGGGGCCTGACGCAATGTACCCAGAACCCCTCGCGGCACTGCTTTGCATCATCCGGGCATTGCGATCTCAACCCATAATTCCAATGGGCGCCGGAGACTCCGGGAACTGTGGGATAGGTACCATAGTGCAATGAGCCGGAAGTCGACGCTAGCCTCGGTACTGTGGACGCGGTCCGCCGACTTCATGCACTTAGAGAATTTTATGTGGGGACACACACAATCGGCTGCATACAACCGGTTTCTATAAAACCGGCTTCTATAAATCCGACCTAATTTTGTAGTGTAGACAAGCCCTGACAGTACTAAACAACTCAAGTCACCGTGCTGGTGAATATCTGCCCAGAGGGTTCGTGACTTGAACCCTGGAAACATTCCTGAGCCCTCAGCACTAACTTTAATGCAGGAAGAGGCAACTCACCGAAATCCCACTCAGCAGAGAGAGGAAATCCTGCGACAGCAAGGCAGAGTCTTGAGAATCAGTGTATGAATGTCACATGTCTGACACTTGGTGTTCTGCACAGCGACCTTTATGATTCTCCGTACAGTCCCTGTGGATTTTCAGGTTGGCCAGGACTCCCGCATAATTCTCTGGACTCTGTGTGAGCAGCCGGAAGAGCAGGAAATGGACCTTGGAGAACTTCAGCCTGAGAACCACCCCCAGGAGAAAGGAAATGATTCGCCAATAACAGGGGCTCAGATTTTCAGGGCAAACTGTGTCTTGCAAACTGTTCAGTGTAGCAACTGACGATGGCTTTCTTTTCTGTGTCTAATGTACAGCCATCTGCACTCTGTGTGGGAGTGCTGCCACAAGATATGGGACCAAAAACAATTTTCAATTTATCGTAGCAGTATATTGCTGCATACTTCACATGCAGTGGTAATATCCAGTGCATTAGCCTCTGAAAAATCAGTGCCACCCCGTAG
>NW_020690164.1:0-9942 GCF_002925995.2 Terrapene triunguis
AGTTGCTGAACCAACAAGAGGGGATGCCATTTTAGATTTGGTTTTGGTGAGTAGTGAGGCCCTCATAGAAGAAATGGTTGTAGGGGATAACCTTGGTTCGAGCGATCATGAGCTAAGTCAGTTCAAACTAAATGGAAGGACAAACAAAAATAGATCTGTGACTAGGGTTTTTGATTTCAAAAGGGCTAACTTAAAAAAATTAAGGAAATTAGTTAGGGAAGTGGATTGGTCTGAAGAACTTGTGGATCTAAAGGCAGAGGAGGCCTGGATTTAGTTCAAGTCAAGGTTGCAGAAACTATGAGAAGCCTGCATCCCAAGAAAGGGGAAAAAACTCACAGGCAGGAGGTGTAGACCACACTGGATGAGCAAGCATCTCAGAGAGGTGATTAACAAAAAATCAGAAAGCCTACAAGGAGTGGAAGATGGAAGGATCAGCAAGGAAAGTTACCTTATTGAGGTCAGAACATGTAGGGATAAAGTGAGAAAGGCCAAAGGCATGTAGAGTTGGACCTTGCAAAGGGAATTAAAACCAATCGTAAAAGGTTCTATAGCCATATAAATAAGAAGAAAACAAAGACAGAAGAAGTGGGACTGCTAAACACTGAGGTTAAGTGTTTAAGAGTTAAGTGTTTAAGAGTGGAGGTTAAGGATAATCTAGGTATGGCCCAATATCTAAACAAATACTTTGCCTCAGTCTTTAATGAGGCTAATGAGGAGCTTAGGGATAATGGTAGGATGTCAAATGGGAATGAGGATATGGAGGTAGATATTACCACATCCGAGGTAGAAGCCAAACTCGAACAGCTTAATGGGACTAAATCGGGGGGCCCAGATCATCTTCATCCAAGAATATTAAAGGAACTGGCACATGAAATTGCAAGCCCATTAGCAAGAATTTTTAATGAATCTGTAAACTCAGGGGTTGTACCGTATGACTGGAGAATTCCTAACATAGTTCCTGTCTTTAAAAAAGGGGGAAAAAGTGATCCGGGCAACTACAGGCCTGTTAATTTGACATCTGTAGTATGCAAAGTCTTGGAAAAAATTTTGAAGTTAAGGACATTGAGGTCAGCAGTAAATGGGACAAAATGCAACATGGTTTTACAAAAGGTAGATCGTGCCAAACCAACCTGATCTCCTTCTTTGAGAAGGTAACAGATTTTTTAGACAGTGGAAATGCAGTGGATCTAATTTACCTCAATTTCAATAAGGCATTTGATATGGTTCCACATGGGGAATTATTAGCTAAATTGGAAAAGACGGGGATCAATATGAAAATTGAAAGGTGGATAAAGAACTAGTTAAAGGGGAGACTACAATGTGTCGTATTGAAAGGTGAACTGTCAGGCAGGAAGGAGGTTACCAGTGGAGTTCCTCAGGGATCGGTTTTGGGACCAATCTTATTTAATCTTTTTATTACTGACCTTGGCACAAAAAGTGGGAATGCACTAATAAAGTTTGCAGATAACACAAAGCTGGGAGGTATTGTCAATACAGAGAGGGACACGGATATCATACAGGAAGATCTGGATGACCTTGTAAACTGGAGTAATAGTAATAGGATGAAATTTAATAGTGAGAAGTGCAAGGTCATGCATTTAGGGATTAATAAGAATTATTGGTATAAGCTGGGGACACATCAGTTGGAAGTAACAGAGGAGGAGAAGGACCTCGGAGTATTGGTTGATCACAGGATGACTAAGAGCCGCCAATGTGATATGACCGTGAAAAAAGCTACTGCGGTCTTGGGATGCATCAGGCGAGGTATTTCCAGTAGAGATAAGGAAGTGTTAGTACCGTTATACAAGGCACTGGTGAGACCTCATATGGAATACTGTGTGCAGTTCTGGTCTCCCATGTTTAAGAAGGATGAATTCAAACTGGAACAGGTACAGAGAAGGGCTACTAGGATGATCCGAGGAATGGAAAACCTGTTTTATGAAAGGAGACTCAAAGAGCTTGGTTTGTTTAGCCTAACCAAAAGAAGGCTGAAGGGAGATATGATTGCTCTCTACAAATATATCAGAGGAATAAACACCAAGGAGGGAGAGGAATTATTTAAGCTCAGTACCAATGTGGACAGAAGAACAAATGGATATAAACTGGCCATCAGGAAGTTTAGACTTGAAATTAGATGAAGGTTTCTAACCATCAGAGGAGTGAAGTTCTGGAACAGCCTTCCAAGGGGAGTAGTGGGGGCAAAAGACATATCTGGCTTCAAGACTAAGCTTGATAAGCTTATGGAGGGGATCGTATAATGAGCTTGGTCTTTGACTATTAGCGGTAAATATGCCCAATGGCTTGTGATTGGATCTTAGATAGGGTGGGATCTGAGTTACTACAGAGAATTCTTTCCTGGGTGTCTGGCTGGTGAGTCTTGCCCACATGCTCAGGGTTTAGCTGATCGCCATATTTGGGGTCGGGAAGGAATTTTCCTCCATGGGAGATTGGCAGAGGGGGTTTTTCACCTTCCTCTGCAGTGTAGGGCATGGGTCACTTGCTGGAAGATTCTCTGCACCTTGAAGTCTTTAAACAATTATTTGGGGACTTCAATGGCTCAGACACAGGTTTGATAGAGGAGTGGGTGGGTGAGATTCTGTAGCCTGCGTTGTGCAGGACGTCAGTCTAGATGATCATATTGGTCCCTTCTGACCTTAAAGTCTATGAGTCTGTGAGTTGTGACAGACCCAGACCAGTGGGGTACAGGAGTCTGGTAGAGGGCATATATACTGGTCACTGGATGAGTAGTTTTCTGTTCCCTGAGTGACCAGAGAAGGGGCTGCACTAGAGTAATCAGGAACTTGCTAGAACCAGTTAAGGCAGGTAGGCTAATTAGGACACCTGGAGCCAATTAAGAAGAAGCTGCTAGAATCAACTAAGGCAGGCTAATCAGGGCACCTGGGTTCTTCTTCGAGTGATTGTTCACGTCCATTACACATTAGGTGTGCGCGCGCCGCGTGCACGAACGTCGGAAACTTTTTCCCTCAGCGGCTCCCGTCGGGCCGGCAGGGTCCCCCCTCCCGCCAGAGCGGCGCTCCGCTCTAGCGTATATATACCCCTGCGGGCCCGACCCTCCCTCAGTTCCTTCTTACCGTCCGTGGCGACATTGGAACAACTCTGTCTCTCATCTGAGAGTGTCCCTTAGCGTAGTAATTAGTGTTATCTTTACAGTTATCAGTTCTTTAGTAGTTAGTGTTAAGCTTAGCAGTTATCAGTTCTTTAGAAAGACTTAAACTTCTTTGTGTTAGGTGTTTGGTCAACCCCGGCACCGGCCCTGGGTGGCGGGGCATGCCGCACGCCCAAGGCTTCAAGGCTTGTGCCACGTGCCGCAGGCCTATGCCATTAAGCGATCCACACGACTCGTACCCTCGATGTCCGGCGGGCCTTGGCATTTTATCTAGAACGGACCAGGCCATTCCGCAAATCGACTCAACTGTTTATTGCCATTGCGGAGCGAATGAGAGGCCAACCTATCTCGACGCAGCGCTTGTCTGCATGGATTGTGCTTTGCATACGCACATGCTACGAGCTCGCCAACGTACCAGCCCCGGAGATCAGGGCTCACTCAACTAGGGCCCAAGCATCCTCGGCGGCTTTCTTGGCGCAGGTTCCACTCCAGGAAATCTGCAAAGCAGCCACCTGGTCGTCGGTGCATACGTTCACAGCCCACTACGCGATCCATCATCAGACCAGAGAGGACGCGGTGGTCGGCAGGGCTGTGCTTCAATCAATTATTCCTTGACTCCTACCCTCCTCCAATGGTAAGCTTGTGAGTCACCTAATGTGTAATGGACGTGAACAATCACTCGAAGAAGAAAAAACGGTTACTTACCTTCTGTAACTGTTGTTCTTCGAGATGTGTTGTTCACGTCCATTACACTTCCCACCCTCCTTCCCCTCTGTCGGAGTCACCGGCAAGAAGGAACCGAGGGAGGGTCGGGCCCGCAGGGGTATATATACGCTAGAGCGGGGCGCCGCTCTGGCGGGAGGGGGGACCCTGCCGGCCTGACGGGAGCCGCTGAGGGGAAAAGTTTCCGACGTTCGTGCACGCGGCGCGCGCACACCTAATGTGTAATGGACGTGAACAACACATCTCGAAGAACAACAGTTACAGAAGGTAAGTAACCATTTTTTTTAAAAGGAGCTCTCTTCAGTTTGTGGTGGGAGTGTGAGGAGCTGGGAGCAAGAGGCGCAAGGAGCTGAGAGTGAGAGGGTGTGCTGCTGGAGGACTGGTGAATCTCTGAGGCAAGAAAATCCACCAAATAAGCACAGGACCCACCAAGATAGAGGAGGAACTTTGTCACAGAGTCTATAACACCTATTGGTATGGGCACAAATAAGATCTTGTAGAAGCGCAGATGCCATTCGGTCCTTGAAGAATACAGAAAGTAGTTCATCATGCACATTTTCCCATCCATGTTGCAATGGTTTACCTATGTGCAAAGACATCCAAATTTTTGTTTGCCAAGATGCTCTTTTGACATACTCAAAATTGTCCTCATCTGGTAGGAATTTGCTGAGCGACTTCTCCTCTTTGCTGGCTAGACTGAAGTTCAAGCAATTCAGGTCTCCGTAGGTCTCCTTTTCTTTCTCGCTCTTGTCATACAGCACTGCTACCAACTTCCTTGCTGCGGAAATTGTGGCTTGTCTGTCACTTTCTCCCAGTTTGGCAAGATCTTTGAAGAAGTAAGTTCCCTTTGCTTTGACATTAAATGAATATTTGTTCCCAATACCAAATAGGGATGACACAGAGCCACATCCTGGTAATGCATTGTGGCATTTTGTACCTCAAAACAGCTCCCTGGAGCCCCCATATGTCACGGAGCCCCCGGGCGATGCTCTGGAACTGCTCCCCACAAAGTCAGTCAGGACTTTGGGGAGCCTGCTCTCCCATGGATCAGACTGTCTGCAGGGCAAGAAGCTCACACGGCTTCACCTCCTGGGTCTCTCCTGGGAGCATTCAGCATATGCCCCTCCATGTGCTTCCCACAGCGAGTCCGCCCAGGCGGGGTCCTGGGGAAGCCAGAGGGTCCTGCACCCCCACTTCGCAGTCAGACGTGACTCTCAGCCAGCCAGTAAAACAGAGGTTTATTAGATGACAGGAACACGGTCTAAAACAGAGCTTGTAGGTACAGAGAACAGGACCCCTCTGCCAGGTCCATTTTGGGGCCCAGCGAGCCAGACACCCCCGTCTGCCCTCACTCGTAGTCCCCAGCCAGCTCCCAAGTCAAACCCCCTCCAGCCCCTCCTTCTCTGGGCTTTGTCTCTTTCCCGGGCCAGGAGGTCACCTGATCTCTTTGTTCACCTTTAGCTATTTCCTTGCAGGGGGGAAGGGCCCTGGCCATTTGTTGCCAGGGAGACAGAGTGTCAGTGATTTATGCACACTGGCCTTTATCCCACCACCTAGAGCCTTAAGAAATGCATAGGGGAAACTGAGGCACCCACACAGTATTCAGAGGAAACATTAAGTACAGTCCCACTTCGTCACACCATATACACCCCATCATATAATTCTGATATATTTCATACAAAGCAGGTCATGTAAGATATATGAAAGGTCATGATCTCCTGAAACCTGTTGTTCTGTCCAAATATGTATATCATTAGTGTGTATGAAGTTATGAGATTTTGCTGTATGGTTGTTACTGAATCATGTATGTTTGAGAGTCTCAACTGCTAGGTGGTGATCCACTCCCAGGAGGGTGTTAAGCATCCATTAATCAGTAGGGGAGTTAAAAACAAGAGTTTTACAATACTGTAAGAGTGCTGCACAAGCATCACACAGTAGGGGACTGCTCAACTCTATAAATTAATCAATTATAGGAGATATCCTATCTCCTAGAACTGGAAGGGACCTTGAAAGGTCATCAAGTCCAGCCCCCTGCCTTTACTAGCAGGACCAAATTACTGTTTTTGCCCCAGATCCCTAAGTGGCCCCCTCAAGGATTGAACTCACAACCCTGGGTTTAGCAGGCCAATGCTCAAACCACTGAGCTATCCCTCCCTATGACTCAGCAAAGCCCACCAGAACATTTCTAGGCTAGTGTTTTATAGGCACATGGATGGAGAATATAAAATAGGGGATAGTGGCATCATACTTTTGCCTTCTCCTCCCCCACCTACACTGGAAACAACAAGAATGCTTAGAAGACAAAGAACTGAGGAGACTGGTCCCAGGCTTAAAGGGGAAGCCTGCATATTAAGAACTGTAACATCAAGTGGGGTGAGAAACCTGCTTGATACAAATACTGCCTAGTCTAATAAGGTTTAAGATTTAGACTGTGTGCTTACCTTTTATTTTCTTTGGTAACTGTCTCTGACCTTTTGTGCCTACCACTTATAATCACTTTAAATCAATTTTTCTGTAGTTAATAAATCTGTTTTGTATTTTACCTAAAACCTTTGGTTGAAGTGCTTGGGAATTCTCAGCTCAGTTTACAAAGGCTAGTGTGTGTCCTCTCCACATCAAAGAAGGGGTGGACTGGGTAATGAACTTACACTGGTCAGGCTTCTGACCAGGGCAAGCCAGTATATTCCAGGGGTGCAAGGCTGGGGGCTTGGGAGATTTGCTTGTGCCTTTCTCTGTGTGATTCTTGAGTGGCTCAGGGAGCATTCATGCAATTTAGCTGGGTGTGGGGCTCTACATGCTGTTGTGCTAAGTGATAACAGAACCTTGAGGGGTTTGCTGCTTGTCACTAGCAAATCATTGTGAGAGACAGCCCAGGCTGGAGAGTTAAGGGAGCACAGCAGTATCCCAGTTCCAGGTCGTACCCTGGGGTTTCCCATCACATCCATATACAGCAGGAATTATGATGCAGAAATCAGGAGTGAGTGGGTCACAAATTGCATGCACAGCTACAGAGCGACACTTGTTGATTGTGCTGGCAACGGTGCCTGTTTCAATGCACATGTTATCTGTGTGTTCCATTTTTGGAAAGTAGTGAACAACAAGGATCAAAACATCTGTATCAGATGATCTAATGATTATGGTTCTTTTGACACCAAAAGACCCAAAAGCCATATTGGCACATACTGGGTGAAGAAGCATCCTTGTGTCTGCTTACTCGTGAGTACTGTCAAGTCTTGGGCTTCTTCAGGACCCGTGCTGCTGATGAACTTTGCTACTTCACCATTGGAAAAGCCTCCACGAGAAGTGTTTGTGTTGGGTGTGCGCCTACCCTCTTGGGTGCATTTTGAACCCTATAGGCACAGAAAAATGTTACAAGTGACTGCTGGTTGGATACCAGCTTTAGAAACGTTTTCCATGGAGGCACATGGCATCCACCAGTCACCTGGGGTTTCTTACATCCAGCCTTAGATCCTGTCTGGTGCTGTCTTTCCACAGCATTACTGCTATTATATCTGTCAAAGACTTTAATTACAGAATTAGCTTTGTTAAATCCTTCTTGGATCTACCTTAGGTACTCAGCAGCCAATTCATCAATATGTGGGATTTGTCTCCAGCCATCATTTGTATGACAGCCATGGCACCTCTGATATACACTGTGGTTTCTATGTTACATTGTCCTAGCTTCCGAATTCTTTCAGCTTGAACCTCTGACCTCTGACTAGGGTCCTATAAAGGTAGCCAGCCAGCCAGGCAGCGGCATAGACAGCTGCAGTGGCATAGGAGCCAGGAAACAGAGCTGTAAACAGGGGAGTTTGAGTGGGAGTTTTCACGGGGAGTTTGTGGGGAAGACTAAGAGAGCCAGGCTAGTGAAGGGAGTGTGTGGTGGTCTGGCAGTGTTTTGGTGCTCATTGGGGGTTTGTGTTGCTGTGGGTCGTGGTGTTTTGGTTTGGTTTGTGTTTCCCGGACTAACAGGACTTAGGTGAGAAGGCTATGACAGATGCAGAGGCAGCAGTGGTATTGACCCAAGCAGTAGAAGACACAGTAGAAGACACATCCAATGGATGTGGAAGCTGCAGCATGTACATGATCCCAGAGGGGGTACCTGAAAAGAGTTTTGTCTGCATGAAGTGCCGCTTGATAGAGCTGATGGAAGAAAAGATCCGAGGATTGGAGATGCAGGTGGAAACTCTGGTTGAGTTTAGAAGGGGGTTCGAGCAGATGATGGAGCAAAGACATGAGGAGGCTGAAGGGAAAAGCTCAGACTTGCAGATGGAAGCAGAACCAAAGAACTGTGAGGGGAGACTGCTGGGTGAGGAAAGTGGACAGTGGAATCATGTGACTAGGAGAACCAGGCAGAGGAAAAGACGGGCTAATGAAGGAGAAATAGAGCTCAGGAACAGGTTTGCGGAGATGGAAAATGAAGAAGGGGCACAGCAGGTGGTCACTGAAGGTGAGAGGGCAAGGAAGAAGAGAAGAGCAGCTAGTCCTACATGAAGAGGGGAAGAGTCAATGGAGATAACACCAAATATGAGCCCCAGGAGGATACGGGATGGGTTGCGGAGGATTGCAAGGGAGAATAGGAATCGAGAGGACTTGCAGCCAGAGGGAACAGGCGATAGACCAGAGAATCGCACCACCATCAGGAAAAGGCAGGTCTAAGTGATTGGGGACTCCTTACTGAGAAGAATAGACAGGCCTGTAACTAGAGCTGATCCAGAGAACAGAAGGGTGTGCCAGGTGCTAAGATACGGGATGTGGACCTGACGCTGAAGAGGATCCTAATGGGAGCGGGAAAGAATCCACTGATTGTCCTTCATGTGGGAACAAATGATATGGCTAGATTCTCACTGGAACATATCAAGGGACACTCTGCCAGATTGGGGAAGACTCTTAAGGAACTCGAGGTTCAAATGATGTTCAGTGGGATTCTGCCTGTTCCTAGAGAAGAGCAACAAAGGTGTGACAAGATTATGATGATCAACAGATGGCTCAGGCAGTGGTTCTATAAGGAGGGCTTTGGGATGTATGGCCACTGGGAAGCACTCATGGACAGAGGACTGTTCTCTCGGGATGGACTTCACCTGAGTAGGGAGGGAAATAGACTTCTAGGATGGAGGCTGATACAACTGATTAAGAGAGCTTTAAACTAGGAATTTGGGGGAGATGGATGGGAGATGTCCAGGTAATCTCCACACCGGATTTTAAAATTGAGAGGGAAGAAAATGAAGTAAGAAAGGATACAGCCGTGGGTAGGAGAATGGACATAATGAGGAAGGTTAGTATAGATACCAGTCTAATAGGTGATACTGGCAGTAGAATGTCTGTGCCTAATTGGGTAAAGAATGTGAGAGAAGCTAAACAGCAAAAATTAAGATGCTTGTACACTAATGCGAGGAGCCTAGGTAACAAAATGGAGGAACTAGAGCTATTGGTGCAGGAAGTGAAACCAGATATTATAGGGATAACAGAAACATGGTGGAATAGTAGTCACGACCGGAGAACAGGTATTCAAGGGTATGTGCTATTTAGGAAAGACAGAAATAAAGGCAAAGTTGATGGAGTAGCATTGTATTTCAATGATGAGGTAGACTGTAAAGAAATAAGAAGTGATGGAATGGATAAGACATAGTCTGTCTGGGCAAAAATCACATTCAGGAAGAAAGCTACTAGAGCCTCCCCTGGGATAGTGCTTGGGGGGTGCTATAGACCGCCAGGATCCGATTTGGATATGGATAGAGACCTCTTCAATGTTTTTAATGAAGTAAATACTAATGGGAATTGTGTGATCATGGGAGACTTTAACTTCCCAGGTATAGACTGGAGGACGAGTGCTAGTAGTAATAATAGGGCTCAGATTTTCCTGGATGCGATAGCTGATGGATTCCTTCACCAAATAGTTGCTGAACCAACAAGAGGGGATGCCATTTTAGATTTGGTTTTGGTGAGTAGTGAGGCCCTCATAGAAGAAATGGTTGTAGGGGATAACCTTGGTTCGAGCGATCATGAGCTAAGTCAGTTCAAACTAAATGGAAGGACAAACAAAAATAGATCTGTGACTAGGGTTTTTGATTTCAAAAGGGCTAACTTAAAAA
>NW_020690165.1:0-5209 GCF_002925995.2 Terrapene triunguis
TGA
The DNA here is from genome assembly GCF_002925995.2 of Terrapene triunguis. Taxonomy (NCBI): domain Eukaryota; kingdom Metazoa; phylum Chordata; order Testudines; family Emydidae; genus Terrapene; species Terrapene triunguis. The sequence goes on from NW_020690165.1 coordinate 4, forward strand.
CTACATTTATTTCAGAAGCATTTTGGCTGTAGAGCAGTGTATTGCCCATCAGAGTGACATAATGCCTGGTGTATCATCATTTTCTAACATACAGGGACCAAGATTTGTGAAAGTAGGAGTTTAAAGTTAGGATCCCAAACCCAAAAGTAGGCATGTTAATAAGTGGACTTGCATTCAAAAGTGCTGAGCCCTAGTAATTGCCAGTGAAGTCAGTCACAGCTGCTGAGTACTTAGAACATTTGAACATCAGGACACTTAAATGCCTAAATATGAGTTTTAGGGTATGTCTACAGTACGAGAGTAGTTCGATTTTAGTTAAATCGAATATGTGCAATCGATATTAGAAAGTCGAACGTGTGTGTCTACACTAAGGACAGTAATTCGACTTTGTCAGTCCACACTACCAGGGAAAGCGTCGACATTGGAAGCAGTGCACTGTGGGCAGCTATCCCACAGTTCCCGCAGTCCCCGCTGCCCATTGGAATTCTGGGTCGAGCCCCCAATGCCTTCTGGGTAAAAAAATGTGGCGAGGGTGCTTTTGGGTAACTGTCGTCATCCGTCAGTCACTACCGCCCTCCCTCCCTCCCTGAAAGCGCCGGCGGGAAATCAGTTCGCGCACTTTTTGATCAGTGACAGCGCGGACGCCACAGCACTGCGATCATGGATCCCGCTGCGACCATCGCTGCAGTTGTGGCCGTTATCAACGCCTCGCACCTTATCATACACCTTTCCCAGAGGCAGATGCAGAGAAATCAGGCGAGGAGGCTACGGCAGCGGAGTGAGGGCCTGAAGTCGGAGAATAGCACAGAGCTGTCAGAAACCACGACACCCAGCGCCGAGGACATCACGTTTGCAATGGGGCATGTGGATTTTGTTGAACGGCGATTCTGGGCCCGGGAAACAAGCACGGACTGGTGGGACCGCATAGTGCTTCAGGTCTGGGATGAATCCCAGTGGCTGCGAAACTTTCGCATGCGGAAGGGGACTTTCCTGGAACTTTGTGAGTTGCTGTCCCCTGCCCTGAAGCGCAAGGACACCCGGATGCGAGCAGCCCTGACTGTCCAGAAGCGAGTGGCCATAGCCCTCTGGAAGCTTGCAACGCCGGACAGCTACCGGTCAGTCGCGAACCACTTTGGCATGGGCAAATCTACCGTGGGGGTTGTTGTCATGCAAGTAGCCAAGGCAATCGTCAAGGTACTGCTGTCAAAGGTAGTGACCCTGGGAAACGCGCAGGCCATCATAGATGGCTTCGCTGCGATGGGATTCCCAAACTGCGGTGGGGCTATAGATGGGACTCACATCCCTATCCTGGGACCGGGCCACCAGGCCAGCCAGTACATCAATAGAAAGGGGTACTTTTCAATGGTGCTGCAAGCACTGGTGGACCATCGGGGACGGTTTACAAACATCTACGTCGGATGGCCGGGCAAGGTTCATGATGCTCGCGTGTTCAGGAACTCTGGTCTGTTTAGACGGCTGCAGGAAGGTATTTACTTCCCGGACCACAAGATAACTGTTGGGGATGTGGAGATGCCTACAGTGATCCTCAGGGACCCAGCCTACCCGCTAATGCCCTGGCTCATGAAGCCCTATACTGGCGCCCTGGACACAGAAAAAGAACTGTTCACCTACCGGCTGAGCAAGTGCAGAATGGTAGTGGAGTGTGCTTTTGGCCGTCTCAAGGGGAGATGGAGAAGCTTACTCACTCGCTGTGATCTCAGCGAAACCAATATCCCCATCGTTATTGCAGCTTGCTGTGTGCTCCACAATCTGTGTGAGAGCAAGGGGGAGACCTTTATGGAGGGGTGGGAGGTTGAGGGAAATAGCCTGGCTGCTGATTACGCCCAGCCAGACAGCCGGGCGATTAGAAGAGCCCAGCGGGACGTGCTGTGCATCCGGGAGGCTTTGAAAGCCAGTTTCAAGGCTGAGCAGGGTACCCAGTGACTTTTAAGTTTGTGGACACAGAAGCTGAACTTGCCCCCATTTCTTTACCCAGTTGCCGTCGACTATCCTCTCCAATTACATACCCCCTTCACCCCCTTCCCAAAAAATAAAATCTGTTCTGTTTTGTTAATGGACACCGTTGTCTTTATTACTGTTTTCGCGGGAATGTTTTAAACCGGGGACGCAGACTGTGGCGGGGAGCGGGTTTAGGGTTGTGATGCAAATGATGCTTCTAAACTCCAGGAATGACAGGCTCCGCGGTGGTGGACTGGTTGTTTCAACGGAGCCTGCCAGCCCTCCTGGCCGGGACTGCGTGTATGTGTCGGCTATGTGACTGTCTTGCAGGGGGAGAAGGGTTACAGATCCCCTGCTGCGCGGCTCTGTGATCCAGGGTAAGGACCGCTGCATAAGATCTGTAACTGCCCTCCCCCGCCACCAAGTCACAGAGCAACACCCCCCCCCCACCACACAGAACATGAAAACCACCTCCCAGACTGACCAGGTTAACTAGTCACTGCACTGTATATGTGCCCTGCTTCTGCACCTGCCCCCTGCTAAAGGTGACTGTCCTGTCCAATGACCAAGCCCCTTCCCCCCCCTTCAGACAGACTCTCCTCCAAAAGAAGAGGATGGAAACAGTAATGAACAGAAACGTATTCTTTATTAACAACCGCACATGGAACGGGGGGGGTGAAACTTGGACGGGGTCTTGTGTGAGGCGGGTAGGAAAGGACTTTTCAAATTTTGGGGAATGAGAGCCTTCTAGTGGTAGAGCAGTCCGCAGGGGTGGAGTGAAATTTTTCACGGCCCCTTCCACCCCTCCATGTTTGGACTTTGGGTGAGGGGGGTATGGGACTTGGTGGCGGGGCAGGGCAGTTAGAGAGAGACTGCAGCGGGGCTCTCTCCTCCTGCCTCCGGTCCTGCAGAACATCCACAAGGCGGCGGAGCGTGTCCGTTTGCTCCCTCATTAGTCCAAGCAGCGTTTGAGTAGCCTACCTGTCCTCCTGTCGCCACCTCTCCTCCCGTTCAATGTTTGCCCGGTGCATTTGGGACAAGTTCTCCCTCCACTGTGTCTGCTGGGCTGCCTGTGCTCGGGAGCATCCCATTAGTTCAGCAAACATGTCTTCCCGTGTCCTCTTCTTCCTCCTCCTAATGTGCGCTAGCCTCTGGGCAGATGTGGCTGTGGGAATTGGAAAAAGGGAGTGAATTCCTGAGACAGATCAATGTATCTGTGAACAGAGAACATAGTCTTCCTCTGTGAACAAGACCATGCAGAGCACCTATCACACGCACACTGAGGACAAGGTCGAATTTTCGGCCCTCGCCTACAGTGCCTGCGGTCTTGCTGTGGCGAGCTGAGGAGCAGGGCAGGACACCGGACTTTGTCTAGATGGCAAACATGGTAAGCCGTAGACTTGTGACTGCTTAAAACTTTAAGAGTGGCACTGGCCTCCTTTCACATAGAAAGCAATGCGAGTCTCTGCTGGCAGCAATCCTGCAAGCATGAACTCTGGCCCTGTCCCACCCCCTCGCGGCTGTAAACCGCGTGGCTGTAAACCGGCGGTTGCAGTTCTGTAAAGGGACGGGCAAGCAGTCTCAATACTAACTTTCCCCTACCTAATTCACAGCAGGGAGTCATGCCAGACATCACCCTCCTGAAGGTCTCGGAGAGCCAGAAGGAGAAGATGCTCAGGGACAGCCTGCAGAAACCGGGGCCATTTGCTGCAATGCTCTGCAAGGCCATGATCCCCGAGTACCTGCTGGCGTTGTGGCAGGGAAACGTGTCCTACCACGGGGGGCCTAATAAGCTCTCCCTGCCCAGGAACCTGCTCATGAGGCTGGAAAAACACCTGCAGGAGGCGTATGAGGAGTTCTCCCCGGAGGATGTCGCCTCTATCCCCGGTTACATTGACCAGTTTTTGGCTTAGGTGCCCTTGGAGGGACAAATGAGTGCAGCGTTTTGGGCACTATAATCATGAAGCGGACATTGTGAAATTTTTTGAAAATAGTTCAGACTATATATTGAAGCGCCCAAAGACAGACTAATCATGATACACTTTGCACAGATTCCCGTTTTGTTTGACTTTCCTGTTTACATGTTTTGAAGCACTTTACCCACTGTTAATATTTTAAATCTTCCTGTTTTGTTGTAAATAAATGTTTACATGTTTTAAAGCACTTTAGCTATTGTTAATATTTTAAATATGCCAGTTATGTTATAAATAAATGTTTAGATATTTAAAACACTTACTGCTTGATCCTTCCCCTGAATCTGTGTCTGGGATAACGGCTGGGGAGGGTTGGTAGGGGATCTCTGTGAGGGTGATGAAGAGCTCCTGGCTGTTGGGCAAATCAGTGTTGTAAGCGCTGTCTACTGCCTCGTCCTCCTCCTCTTCCCCGTCCGCTGAGGAACCGGCCGCGGACAATATTCCATCCTCAGAGTCCACGGTCAGGGGTGGGGTAGTGGTGGCGGCCGCACCTAGGATGGAATGCAGTGCCTCGTAGAAACGGGATGTGTGTGGCTGGGATCCGGAGCATCCGTTTGCCTCTTTGGTCTTCTGGTAGCCTTGTCTCAGCTCCTTGATTTTCACGCGGCACTGCGTTGCATCCCGGCTGTAGCCTCTCTCTGCCATGGCTTTAGAGATCTTCTCATAGGTCTTTGCATTCCGTCTTTTGGAGCGCAGCTCGGAAAGCACGGACTCATCTCCCCACACAGCGATGAGATCCAAGACTTCCCGATCCGTCCATGCTGGGGCCCTCTTTCTATTAGATTGCACGGCCATCTCTGCTGGAGAGCTCTGCATCGTTGCCACTGCTGCCACTGCTGCTGAGCTCGCCACGGTGTCCAAACAGAAACTGCGCTTCAAACTGCCCAGACAGGAAAAGGAATTCAAATTTTCCCGGGGTGTGGCTGGTCAGAGCATCCGAGCTCGGACTGCTGTCCAGAGCGTCAACAGAGTGGTGCACTGTGGGATAGCTCCCGGAGCTATTAGCATCGATTTCCATCCACACCTAGCCTAATTCGATATGGCCATTTCGAATTTAGCGCTACTCCTCTCGTTGGGGAGGATTACAGAAATCGATTTAAAGAGAGCTCTATGTCGAACTAAATGGCTTCCTGGTGTGGACGGGTGCAGGGTTAATTCGATATAACGGCGCTAAATTCGACATAAAAGCCTAGTGTAGACCAGGCCTAAGAGCTTAACTTTAGACTCATATTTTGGAAAATCTTTGTCAAGAGCAGAGGTGATGGTGGGGTAGG
>NW_020690166.1:0-10145 GCF_002925995.2 Terrapene triunguis
CTCCCACCGCCGCGTGGCTATTCTCTGAGATGATCCCTTTTAGCCAAACGCAAACAGCCCAGCATGAATGGGGTCCTTTTACTGTTCCCTTACAAAAATTCCCCTATTTCAACCAGGTGACCATGAATAATATCACTCTCCTGAGGCTAACAGAAAGCCCGAATGTTGCTTTAATGCGACCAAAACCCAGGACCATTCGCTGCCATGCTTTGTGCTACAATGATTCCAGACTACTTGCTACTGGCTTGGCGTGGTAAAGTGTCCTACCATGGAGCCCTTTCCAGAAACCTTCTGCAAAGTCTTTCAGAGTACCTCCAGGAGAGCTCCATGGAGATGTCCCTGGAGGATTCCCGCTCCATCCCCGGACATGTGAACAGACTTTTCCAGTAGCTGTATTGGCCGCGAATGCATCCCAAGTCCTCAGGGCAAATCAAACATTAAACACTATTGCTTTTAAACCCTGTACTGTAGTTACAAATGTGCACTCACCATAACTGCCTTCTCCGGCTTCAGGGTCGGGGATCCCGCCTTGGGAGGGTATTGGCTCCAGAGTGATGAAAAGGTCCTGGCTGCTGGGGAGAACGGATTCACCACTTGCCTGCTGCGCATTCTCCTCCTCCTCCTCTTCCTCATCCGCAAAATCCTCCTCCCTGTTGCGTGAGACTCCCCCTTTGCAGGTGTCCACGGACAGCGGTGGGGTACTGGTAGGGTCCCCCCTAGAATGCCATGCAGCTGATCATAGAAGCAGCATGTATGGGGCTCTGACCCGGAGCGACCGTTTGCCTCCTTTGTCTTTTGATAGGCTTGCCTCAGCTCCTTAACTTTCACGCGGCACTGCTGTGTGTCCCTGTTGTAGCCTCTCTCCACCATGCCCTGTGAGATTTTTAGCATTTCTTCTTTTTGATCGGAGTTCGGCCTGCACAGATGCTTCTCCCCATACAGCAATCAGATCCAGTGTCTCCATGCTGGAGCTCGTTTGCGATTCTGGGACTGCATGGTCACCAGTGCTGCTGAGTTCGCCACACTGACCAAACAGGAAATGAAATTCAAAAGTTCCTGGGGCTTTTCCTGTGTACCTGGCTAGTGCATCGGAGTTCAAAGTGCTGTCCAGAGCGGTCACAATGGAGCACTCTGGGATAGCTCCCGGAGGCGAATACTGTCAATTTGCATCTGCACTACCCCAAATTCGACCCATTAAGGTCGATTTTAGTGCTACTCCCCTCACCGGGGAGGAGTACAGAAGTCGATTTTAAGAGCCCTTTAGGTCGACGGAATGGGGTTCGTTGTGTAGACGCATTCATTATAAAATCGACCTAATGCGGCTAACTTCGACCTAACCCCCGTAGTGTAGACCAGGCCTTAGTCTTGTGATTTTAAACTTCCCGTGATGAAGCTTACACAGATCTGAGATACAGGATCAGGGCACAAGAGTCCTTATATAGTTCTCTGGCAGCCTCTTGACAGCAGGTGTTCCTTGGGTGAAGCATTGTGGCTTTGAAGTAAAACTTCCTATTTCCTGAGCACCACTGGTAATTAGCTGCAAGGGTTAGCATAAGGCAACTGTCCATCTCTATCTATTTACAGGTAGCTTACTAGAAACTTCAAAGAGAAATCAAGACAATGATATTGGTACACCCAAGCTTCATCAAAATGTTAATATTCCCTTTTGATCTTTGAATCAATAGAACATAGTGACAGACCCTCTGGTTACATTGCTAACCTCTAATATGATATCGGTAAACACTGACAAATACAATCACTATCTTCTTCCAATTCTCTAAAAACACAAGTCTACATTCAAAGCTCTGGTTTATTTAACATGGCTTTGTTAGCTATTGATAAGGAATAGCCCTATTTACCGTTTACATACTTTCCTAATATGTCTTTAAAGGTTGAATTTGGGTCATGTAGCCTATAAATTGCTTAACCCTTTCTGCCTCAGTGTCACAAAGCTAAAATCTTACAGGTTTCAGCCTGTGGACCTTGCATTTCAGCCAGGCTTTACTTATATACCTAATATATACTCATCACTCCTAAATACTTATCAGTCCTATACTTCTATAATCCTACAACTTAAATCTATTTAGCATACATTGATTATATACGAAATAGCATATACATTGACCATAACATCACATAGCACAAGGATAAATGGATGACAAAATGAACTAATTGGCTACATAAACAATATCTGGGTTGAGATGTGTCCTAAAATTCAGCTTAAAAGTACTTCGAATCATCAAGATCTAAAACCCCAAGTGCTGCCATATGGTTAAATATAAACAATAACATTTATTTTCATAGCATCATTCATAAGTCATGGAAATTATCACATGACATTTCACAACAAATCAGAGGCTAAACAGGAAAATATAGGAGAACCACATTACCTAATTACTGTAAGCTATATCCAGAGGTAAGGCTACGTTTTAGTCACGGGTATTTTTAGTAAAAGTCATGGACAGGCCATGGGCAGTAAACAAAAATTCACAGCCCATGACTTGCACTATATACCCCTAACTAAAACTTGGGCTGGAGGGCTGCAGGTGCTGGGAGGGGCCCGTGGGTGCTGGGGGTGGGTGGCGGCATGCAGTCCAGAACCTCTGCTGGTTCGGGGGAGGGCGAGTGGTCACATGCAGCCCAGGACCCCCACTGGTGCTGGGGTGTGTGTGCAGATGGTGGCGTGTGGCCTGGGACCCCGGCTGCTGCTGCTGCTGAAAGGGGAGGGTGGGCAGGGCTGGCAGGCTCCCTACCAGACTCTGCACAGCTCCCTGGAAGCAGCCAGCATGTCCCTGCCACTCCTGAGGGGAGGGAAGGCCAGGGGGGATCCTCCATGCACTGCCCCTGACATGAGCTCCGGCTCTGCAGCTCCCATTGTCCTGGAACCACAGCCAATGGGAGCTGTGGGGGCGGAGCTCGTGGCAGGGCCAGCACATGGAGGAGCCCCCCTGGCCTTCCCTCCCCCTAGGAGCTGCAGGGACATGCCGGCTGCTTCTGGGGAGCCCGCCCCGAGGTAAGTGCAGCCCTGCACCCAGCCCTGAGCCCCCTCCCACACCCAAACTGCCCCAACAGCGGCCGGCGCAGCTTGCCCAGGGGCTGCCCAATCTGCTCAGGCAAACCCGGAGCCAGCCCAACCAGCTGCTGCAGAAGTCACAGAGGTCACGGAAAGTCACAGAATCCGAAACTTCCGTGATCTCCATGACCAACGTTCAGCCTTATCCATAGGTAGGACTATGGGAGTTACACGGCAGTTAGAACTGGTTGAATATTTGTAAAAATTTAATCACAAATACTTTAGTGAATAGAAGTGCTGAGTTGAATGTGAAAAAATATTTGCAATTTTTGAAGGTTTCATGAATTTTCAGATTATTGGTCTGAAAATCTCCATCATACATCATTCGTTATTCGATTGTTTACAAAATTTCCACCCAGAAGCAGAAACAATGCCATGTGACTTGGGTTGCCAGTCACAAGTTACAGATACTGACTAGTCAGAATGAACTGCTTGAGAACAACCAATGAGCTGAGAACTGTTCATCCAAACTGATCAGTGAATACTTATGAATAGTTATTTTTATGAACAGATTCTGATGTCTGTAAATGATTCCTTAACAGAAGTAAGGTCGACATTCACCACCATATTGACAGCAATATCACAATTAATACATCAACCCCAGCTTATTCCAACTCTTAGTCCAGAAGAGATCTAATAGCTGTAGCCAGAATCTTTAATGGAACCAACACACAATGTTTATAAAAAACAAATGCTAAGAGCTTCATTTACTCATGCTTTGTATGCATCCGCTGTAGGGTGTGAAAGTACAAGGTTGACTAAGAAGCTGATACGAATGTAAACTTCTGTGCAGAAAAAATTAGGAGGTTAAAGTGTTACAAAGCACTGAAACTCCATTCATCACTACTGAAAAACTGGCAAAGTGGCAAGAGAAGGAGAAAGTAAAGTAAGTCAATCGTTATTGAAACCAGCGTTTCATATTTGAAAACATATATGTGAATGGTTTTAAAACAGGGTCTGTTATAGTAACATCCTCATCAGCTCTTTCCCTGACTTCACGTAGGTGTTCCTGGTAGCAGCTATTTATTTCCTCTAAATCTTTTTCCAGTTTTTGTCTCATGGCCTCCTGCTTTTGTTTCAAAGTGATTTTATCATGTGAGCTTCCTTTCTTTAATTCCTCATCTATTTTTTTACATTCCTCATCATGCTGAGTTGTCACTTCTCTTTTTTTTCTTTCCATCACTTCCTTATAGGGTTCTCTGAGCATTTTGATTTTTTCTTGAAGTTTCTTCTGAGCATATTCATACATGTCATTGGTATAATGTGAGCCTCCATTCTGTTGCACCATCTTATCAATTATTTCAATCAGCTCTGAAATCTGGGCTTCCTGCTCCTGTCCTTTCGCTCTGTTGTTGAAAGCACAGCATCGATTCCCGCACTTTTCCATCAATATCTGAAGATCTTTGTCACTGGAATCTTTTAAATAATCCTGTAAAGTATAACCATCTAAGTAATCTTTTCTGGTGAACAAGAAGATCATGTACTGTGCAGCGTTTCCCCCAAAAATGTAATGTATTCGTTGAATTGTATTTTTCTCTTCTTCAGTGAAACGATCCAACCGCATCACCAGAACTATAGCATGGGGTCCTGGGGAGGAGAGTACCACACAACGCTCTAGTTCTTTCATAGTTTCTTTTGAAGGAATTTTTGTGTCAAAAAGACCAGGCGTATCAATGACTGCAATGTCCCTGCCATTCCAATCCCTTCTCTTCTTAGTACACTTCACTGATACTGATGGTGCTGAGATTTTAGACTCAAACAGTTTCTCACCGAGGATGGAGTTTCCTGTTGCACTTTTCCCAGCTCCAGTTTTACCAACAAGAACAATCCGTAGTTCGGATTTCTCAGTGCACGGATTGGCAGCTCTTGGGCCTGGAAGAAGAAGTTTGACAATGTCATGGTAAAGATAATAAAGTAACAATGGGTGAGTTTGGGGATTTCTCTTTCTGTAATTATAACTGTTGTAAGGCCTTAGTTAACTGGCATGGAAACATTTTGCATGTTGGAGCGGAGTAGCAAAGTGGGTGGTTAGCACTGACAGCCTGTCACCTTTGGAGGCCTCGGCTCAGATTTGAGTGAGTTCTAAGAACCCAGCAGGCTTTGGGCTGGAGGGGGCCAGCACAGTGCTCAGGTGTTGTTTCTGGGAGGGATGCTGGTCTGTTCTTACGTTCTGTTTTGGAATCACTCTCCATGGTGTGGTGTTGCCACCAGGTCTCATTAGCTCCCTGTCCAGCCTCTACCACACGCAGAGAGGAGCAGGGGTCACCAGGAGCCAGTCCAGGAAGGTGGGAGCAGCAAAAAGAGCCTGGGGCAGACTAGAGAATGGGCTCCTTGTTTAGCGGAAGATGCCCAAGGAGTTTAATTTGGACCTGACTGCCAGAGAAGTGGAGCACTCCCAGATCCCCCTGACTTCAGCTGGAGATTTGGGTGCTCAGCACCTCTACAAATCAGCCCCTTTGTTTTATTTTTTGGGGTGATGGGAAAGAAAGAAAGAAAGAAAGAAAGGTGACAGCATGATGGATAGGGATGTTTTGATTGAACCAACATGTGCAAGGTAACAGGCGGCCCCTGGATACGTCAAAGGGTGGCACCCTGGTACGTCAGGACCAATATGTAACTTGTTTGTATCTGTGTATAAAAATGTATCTCAGAAGAAGTATCTTTGTCCAGCCTAGGGGGCAGTGGAAATTCCCACCACTGACTGAGCTGCGTCCCTTTGTCGGAGGCCCTCATGTACTAGAAGAACTGTAGACATCTGATCCAGGGAGCTAGAGACTGTGCTTTGGCAATAAACCTGGCCGGGTGCCTTCGTACCTTATCAGAGTCTGTGGTCATTGGGGTTTCTCTCGGGGTCTGCTGTGCCAGCGATCTGCGCAGAGCCGGGGCAGCACACAGAGGGAGCACATGCACGCAGCCGAACGGTTATCAACATTTGACAGAGCAGAGTGTCACACCGGTGATGTCTGATGACAATACTGATTGCTAATGAAACAAGCAGTGATGTCGTTCTGAAACAAGGGCACAAGACAGGAGCACCGGAAGCTCCCTAGAAGTGGGGAAGCCACCGGCACCTGAGCTGTGGCTCCGTCCCCCCCGCCTCTTCCCCTGAGGCCCCATCCTCACTCTGCCTCTTTCCTCAAGGCCCTGCCTTTAAAAGTAATAGGGCCATGGTCCCCTGCCCCCCCCCCCCCGTTCCGGCACCCCGGCAAAAGATTGCAGATCTCTTCGAGCCCAAAACCATTGTGAGATCCTAGCATGAGGATCCCACAAAGTTGGACTTCACCGTTATCTGAGGAGTGGAAGGATCGCCTGAGGAAGAAACTTTGTGAAAGATCCAAGGTATTCTCACTGCATGAGTGGGATGTGGGATGTGCAAAAGGAGTAGAGCACAACATCAGACTACATGACTCTCGACGTTTCAGGCAGTCCCAGAGATGGAGGATGTGCGACAACATCTTCAGGAGCTGATTGTAATGTCATCATTGCAGAATCCTGCAGCCCATATGCCTCCCCCCTGGCAATAATCTGTTAGATGAGTGGGCAAATCCAGATGTGTTTTGACTACCACACCCTAAACAGGCACACTGTAGTTGACCAGCACATCAAGCCTGGGAAAAAAGCAGGGAGAACTGGAAGTCCTGGCACAATCAAGGAACTATGGTGTGATTGGAATAACAGAGACTTGGGGGGGGGGCAGTTCACATGACTGGAGCACTGTCATGGATGGGTATAAACTGTTCAGGAAGGACTGGTATGGAAGGAAAGGTGGAGGAGTTGCACTGTATGTAAGGGAGCAGTATGATTGCTCAGAGCTCCAGTATGAAACTGGAGAAAAACCTGTTGAGAGTCTTTGGGTTAAGTTTAGAGGTGAGAGCAACAAGGGTGATGTCGTGGTGGGCGTGTGCTATAGACCACCCGACCAGGAGGATGAGGTAGACGAGGATTTCTTTGGACAACTAACTGAAGTTTCCAGATCACAGGCCCTGATTCTAATGGGGGACTTCAATCACCCTGACATCTGCTGGGAGAACAATACAGCTGTGCACAGATAATCCAGGAAGTTTTGGAGAATGTTGAGGACAACTTCCTGGTACAAGTACTGGAGGAACCAACTAGGGGCCATGCTCCTCTTGACCTGCTGCTTACAAACAGGGAAGAATTGGTAGGGGAAGTAGAAGTGGGTGGCAACCTAGGCAACAGTGACCATGAGATGGTTGTGTTCAGGATTCTGACAAAAGGAAGAAAGGAGAGCAGGAAAATACGGACCCTGGACTTCAGAAAAGCAGACTGACTCCCTTAGGGAACTGATGGGCAGGATCCCCTGTGAGGCTAATAAGAGGGGGAAAGGAGTCCAGGAGAGCTGGCTGTATTTTAAAGAAGCCTTATTGAGGGCACAGGAACAAACCATTCCGATGTGCAGAAAGAATAGCAAATATGGCAGGCTTAACAGTGAAATCTTGGGTGAGCTTAAACTCAAAAAGGAAGCTTACAAGAAGTGGAAATTTGGACGGATGACTAGGGAGGAGTATAAAAATATTGCTCGAGCATGCAGGGGTGGAATCAGGAAGGCCAAGGCACAACTGGAGTTGCAGCTAGCAAGGGATGTGAAGAGTAACAAGAAGGGTTTCTACAGGTGTGTTCGCAACAAGAAGAAGGTCAGGGAAAGTGTGGGACCCTTACTGAATGGGGGAGGCAACCTAGTGACAGAGGATGTGGAAAAAGCTGAAGTACTCAATGCTTTTTTTTCCTCGGTCTTCACAGACAAGGTCAGCTCCCAGACTGCTGCACTGGGTAACACAGTATGGGGAGGAGGTGAGCAGCCCTCAGTGGTGAAAGAACAGGTGAAGGACTATTTAGAAAAGCTGGACATGCACAATTCCATGGGTCCAGATCTAACGCATCCAAGGGTGCTGAGGGAGTTGGCTGAGTGATTGCAGAGCCATTGGCCATTATCTTTGAAAACTCTTGGTGATTGGGGGTGGTCCCGGATGATTAGAAAAAGGCAAATATAGTGCCCATCTTTTAAAAAGGGAAGAAAGAGAACCTGGGGAACTACAGACCGGTCAGCCTCACTTCAGTCCCTGGCAAAATCATGGAGCAGGTCCTCAAGGAATCCATTTTGAAGCACTTGGAGGAGAGGTGATCAGGAACTGTCAACATGGATTCACCAAGGGCAAGTCATGCCTGACCAACCTGATTGCCTTCTATCATGAGATAATTGGCTCTGTGGATATGGGGAAAGCGGTTGATGTGATATAACTTGACTTTAGCAAAGCTTTTGATACGGTCTCCCACAGTATTCTTGCCAGCAAGTTAAAGAAGTATGGATTGGATGAAGGGACTATAAGGGGGATAGAAAGCTGGCGAGATTGTCGGGCTCAATGGCCTGATGTCTAGTTGGCAGCCAGTATCAAGTGGAGTGTCCCAGGGGTCGGTCCTGGGACCAGTTTTGTTCAACATCTTTATTAATGATCTGGATGATGGGATGGATTACACCCTCAGCAAGTTCGCGGATGACACTAAGCTGGGGGAAGAGGTAGATACGCTGGAGGGTAGGGATAGGGTCCAGAGTGACCTAGACAAATTGGAGGATTGGGCCAAAAGAAATCTGATGAGGTTCAACAAGGACAGGTGCAGAGTCCTGCATTTAGGACAGAAGAATCCCATGCACTGCTACAGGCTGGGGACCGACTGGCTAAGCAGCAGTTCTGCAGAAAAGTCCTGCGGATTACAGTGGACGCAAAGCTGGATATGAGTCAACAGTGTGCCCTTGTTGCCAAGAAGGCATATTGAGCTGTATTAGTAGTTGCCAGCAGATCGAGAGAAGTGATTATTCCCCTCTATTTGGCACTGGTGAGGCCACATCTGGAGTGTTGCGTCCAGTTTTGGGCCCCCCACTACAGAAGGGCTGTGGACAAATTGGAGAGAGTCCTGCGGAGGGCAACCAAAATGATTGTGGGGCATAGTAGGCTTCCTAAGACCCGCTGGGAAAAACTAGCAGACGTGGTGGAGGTGGAGTGTGATTTGCCCAGACAACAAATTATTGTCTGGGGGAAGACTCCAGGGTTTGGGGGTCATGTCCCCCCACCTCCCACAACACTCTGGGCTCCAGGCCCCCGCTGCCTCTGGAGTGAGATTAACATATTAAAAAAATAATGTGTTAATCGTGCTGTGAATTAATCCTTAATTGACAGCCCTAGTGCAAAGTGAAAGGTCATGGAGACTTATCAGTTGGAAGTGAGAGAGGGAGAAGTAAGACCTGGGTATATTGGTTGATGACTATGAGCTGCCAATGTGATGCAGCTGTGAAAAAGGCTAATTCAGTCCTAGGATGCATCATGCGAAGTATTTGCAGTAGAGATAGGGAAGTGTATTACCTTTGTGCAAGGCAATGGTGAGACCTCATCTGGAATATTGGGTGCAATTCTGGTCTGCCCATGTTTAGCAAAGATGAATCCACAGAGGAACAGGTTCAGAGAAGGGCTGTTAGGTGACCAGAGGAATGGAGAAACTGCCTTACAAAAGGAGACTTAAGGATCTTGGCTTGTTTAGCCTAATAAAACGAAGGCTGAGGGGAGGTGTGATGCTCTCTATAAATACATCAGAGGGATAAGTATTAGGGAGAGAAAGGTGCTATTTAAGTTAAGGGCCAGTGGTAGTACAAGAACAAATGGCTATAAACTGGCCATCAACAAGTTTAGGCTTGAAGTTAGATGAAAGTTGCTAACCATCAGAGGTGTGAAGTTCTGGAACAGCCTTCCAAGGGGAGTAGTGGGGGCAAAAAACCTAACTTGTTTCAAGACTGAGCTTGATAAGTGGGGCTATCAAGTGATTAAAACAATTAGCCATGGTTAATCACGGTTTTGGTCGCACTGGATAAAAAGACGGTTATATGTAGCTATTGCAAGGCTAAGTTCCAATATCATCAAAGTATTTCAAGTCTGCAGCACCAGTCCATGCTAAACATGCTTTCACCTTGAGGTCTTGTGCTACAGATAAACCACTGACAGCAAATGAATCCCACCAGCTATGACAGAGTTTCAGGATTGCTACAAGCCCATGAATCAAACAC
>NW_020690167.1:0-417 GCF_002925995.2 Terrapene triunguis
CGCCCCGCTGCGAATGGCATCCACGTAGCTCACCGCCAGGTTCCCCAACACTGCCAGAGGGGGGCAGGGTGAGCACCAGGGGGCCCAGCGCGGCCGGAGAGGGGCAGGGTCAGCGCCAGGGGGCCCAGCGTGGCCGGAGGGGGCAGGGTCAGCGCCAGGTTCCCCAGCGCGGCCAGAGGGGGGCAGGGTCAGCGCCAGGGGGCCCAGCGTGGCCGGAGAGGGGCAGGGTCAGTGCCAGGTTCCCCAGCACGGCCGGAGGGGGCAGGGTCAGCGCCAGGTTCCCCAGCACGGCCAGAGGGGGGCAGGGTCAGCGGCAGGGGGCCCAGCACGGCCGGAGAGGGGCAGGGTCAGTGCCAGGTTCCCCAGCACAGCCGGAGGGGGCAGGGTCAGCGCCAGGTTCCCCAGCACTGCCAGAGG
>NW_020690167.1:427-5592 GCF_002925995.2 Terrapene triunguis
GTCAGCGCCAGGTTCCCCAGCACTGCCAGAGGGGGGCAGGGTCAGCGGCAGGGGGCCCAGCGCGGCCGGAGAGGGGCAGGGTCAGCGCCAGGTTCCCCAGCACGGCCAGAGGGGGCAGGATCAGCGCCAGGTTCCCCAGCGCGGCCAGAGGGGGCAGGGTCAGCGCCAGGTTCCCCAGCGCAGCCGGAGGGGGGCCAGGGTCAGCGCCAGGTTCCCCGGCACTGCCGGAGGGGCAGTGTCAGTGCCAGTGTGCCCAGCCCCTCCCACAGCCTCTTCAAATCCTCCAGAACCCCGGCTGCTCTCCGCCCCTCCCTGCACCCCTTGACTTCCCCTCCCCCTGCAGGGTAGACGCTAAGCCTGGGATGCGCCCCCATCCCCACTCGGATGTGCCCCAGTCCCCCATCCCAACCAGAAACGTATCCCCATCCCCACATCTCCATCAGCAATTGGTGCCTGTTTTCTCATTGGGATGTGCCCGGCTTCACTCTCCACCCAGCCGTGGGGCCGTGTTCTGCCTTTCTCCGCAGCCCAAATGAACCTGGGCATCCCTTCTTGGGGAGAGGCGCCAGCCCTTCCATCCAAGCCTCTCCCCATCATCTTCCCTGGGACCCGCTAACTGGACCTGCTCTGTTGGGCTCCCCCTGCCCATGCTGTTCTCCAGCCCACGGGTCATTTCTGTGCCTCTGCAACACCCCTCAATGATTTTCCAGTGCCCCCTGTAACCGCGCACCCCAGAGCTGGGCGCAGGGCTCGGTTCCTCCCACCCAGCACCCCACGAGCCCAGTTGGCCCCAGCGTTCCATGGGGAGCTGGTGACCCCCAGTCCAAGGGCTACCAACACTCACTGGCCCCGGTCAACACGTGGCTGCCTGGGATGGTCTTGGGCTTCGACGTCTCCCAGACGTGGCGGCAGAACCAGGACACCTGCTCCTGGAACTTGGGCTCTAGCTTGTCCTCCCGCAGCTCCTCCAGCTGGGGCAGGTCTGTTCCATTGGCCGGCGGGACGAAGACGAAGCATTTCCGGGCAGGGAAGAACTGGCGGATGCACACGCGGGGCTGGTTGTAGCGCTGGGTTTTCTGGTTGCTGCCTGGGGAGGAGACGGGAGCTGGGCAGCAGCCCTGTGCCAACATGCGGCTGCTTCTGGGGGGCAGCACGGAGGCTGTTGGACAGATAACCCATGGGGGAAGAGACCCCAATATCCACAGGGGATTGAGGGGAGCCGGGGAACCGTCCAAGCTGGAATGTGGCCAGGACAGCGAACGCCCCAACTCCCATGGACCAGTAACACCCGCAAAATGTCAGCAGCCTGGGTTTGTGTCTTGAGCACAAATTTTTGAATTTTCACCCCCCCCTGTGGGGCCCGGTGAAAATTGCCCCCCCCCCCCCCCCCCCCCCCCCCCCGCGCGGCCCTGGGAAAAATAAACATTTAAAAACCTTCCGCATCTCAGCACAAACCCAGTTTTGAGAAAACTTCTTTTCAAGTCACCTTTGCAAGGTATCACTGGTTCTCAGCATCAGCTAGTGCTAAAAGGCACTAAAGCTCATTAAAAGGGTTGGACAAATATTTTCCGTCAAAACTTTTTTGGGATCGAAAACTAGGGATTTTTAAAAAGCAGAAAAAATCATGGACAATGTCTGCTTTCCTTCAAAATTTGTTGTGTTTTTTTTAATTGAAAAGCTGAAATTAGTCTGCCAAAACCTGAACTTGATTTGGGGTTTCAGAAGTGTGTGGCCAAATATTTGCTGCTTGCTGTGTTTGATTGTTTAAAGAAACAATAAAAAAATTCTGCTTAAAAAAAATCCAAAACTTTTGAACCACCTCAGTTGTGACCAAACGCCGGAGCCCATCCAGTCAGAGATTTGTCCAGGTTTCTGATACTCTGCTGGCTTCCTTGACTCACATCTGTCTCCATAACGTTGGGTTCATTTAGATTAGAACATAAGAATGGCCGTACTGGGTCAGACCAAAGGTCCATCCAGCCCAGTATCCTGTCTACTGACAGTGGCCAATGCCAGGTGCCCCAGAGGGAGTGAACCTAACAGGCAATGATCAAGTGATCTCTCTCCTGCCATCCATCTCCAGCCTCTGGCAAACAGAGGCTAGGGACACCATTCCTTACCTATCCTGGCTAATAGCCATTAATGGACTTAACCTCCATGAATTTATCTGTTTCCTGGAGACTGGCTCCATGGGGTCCCTCACAAACTGGAGACGGTTACTGTGAGTTTGTCTTTAGTATAGCTTATGTACATACTCCACGAACTGAGCATCTGAGCTTGTTCCAGAACCTGGGATGAGCCTATGTTGTGAAAACTGAAATGCTCAAAATAGCACATGTCTGTGACTGGACACAGGGTGCTAAAATTAAATTCACCCAGGGGTTCTCAAGCTGGGGGTTGGGACCCTTCAGGGAGTCTCGAGGTTATTACTGGGGGTTGCAAGCTGTTAGCCTCCACCTCAAACCCTTCTTTGCCTCCAGCATTTATAACAGTGTTAAATATATTTAAAAGTGTTTTTAATTTATAAGAGGGGGTTGCACTCAGAGGTTTGCTATGTGAAAGGGGTCACCGGTACAAAAGTTTGAGAACCACTGAATTAACCCCTCTGGAGTCTTGGGGAATGCAGGGGAGGGGGGGTCTCCCTTGGTAGGGTTGGGAAGGAGGTAGGTGGTGTAGGATATTGCTCTTCTCATGTGATCCCCCCCCCCATGGCTCTCTTGGCTCTATCACTGTTAATCTAAAGTGGCTAATTTTAAATGAAGCTCCCCTCCCCTGACATGAATCTCCCTATGGCACTGAAATTAAATGTAGGGAAAAGGGAAAAGGTAACAACTTGGCTCTTTGTGTTAAATAGCCGTCTGCAAGCCTCAAACTGCTGAATGAGCTTTAGGGTAGGGAAGGCTGTGCCTCCCCAAACAGCCTGGCCCTGCCCCCATCTGACCCCCACCCACTTCCTGCCCCCCGACTGCCCACCCCCCTCAGAATCCCCGACCCATCCTGCTCCTTGTCCCCTGACCGCCCCCCCGGAGCTCGCAGCCCCGCCCCGGCCTTACCACGCCGCTCCGACTCAGCAAGAGGAGCTCAGGGCCCGCCGGAGCCATGCTGCTGCCGCCTTGTCCAGGGCTGTTCCTGGACGCAGCGTGCTGAGGTGCTGGGGGATGGGGGAAGGTGGGGGCGGGGTAGGGGGGAGCCTCCAAGATTCTCGTGGGGCCAGGGGCCCCTGTGGGGCCTGGGGCAAATTGCCCCACTTGCCCCTCACTCTGGGCAGCCCTGCAGGTATCTTCCCTCAAGGAAAGTCTCCCATCCCCAATGCAGACAGTCCCAGTAAAACTCCCCTGCAACATTCCCAGGTCAATACTCCTCACTTCCTGCTGCGTCATAACTTTTCCCCCTTTTACACTGAACTGAGCGGGGTCACTCTGACCAGTGACCTGGGGAAGTTCAGGGCCCCCTCTCCGGGACAACGCGTCTGCTATCAGGTTGGCACTTACCTTTACATGTGTAAGCAGAGTGTAAGCAGAGTCAGGATGAGCTCTACCCTGACATCTGGTGGTGAATTATGGCGAGTGTGGAAAAGAACTCCAGGGGTGGATCTCGTTTGCATAGGCACACCCACACGCCTAGCATGAGCCCACAGCAACCAAAAGTGGTTACTTTGGCTGGTGTGGGATCCCCAGTTTCTCTGTTATTGGGGCAGGAAGAATAAAGTTTTGTTTGCAAAAATGTAACCCTTCTGCCAGGCCAAGTGATAGCAGCAAGGGCCGGGTTCAGTACATAGGGGTCCCTTCCCACAGCGTGACACAGAACCAGCTCGAGCCCCCACCCAGTGACCTGGGAAAATCTTACACACACCCCTGGGCGCCTCGAAGAGGCAATACTTCCCCTCTCGCAAGCACAGAGCCTCGGTGTAGCAGAAAAATGTTTAATAACAAGAGGTAAACGACATAGCATTAAATTGGGAAAACACCACAACTAGAGGTCATAGACCAAACCATGAGCGAAGACCCATCCCAGCAAATTGGGCCGTGTCCTTTCCCGTTGGTTCTTGAAACCCGCAACCAAAGTCCCAAAAGTCCAACAACCCCAAAGTCTCTCGGGTCCAGCAACCCAAGAATCACCAAAGTCCCAAAAGTCCAACAACCCCCCAAAGTCTCTGTCCCTGGTCAGTGCAGCCCCAGAGTTCAGGGGGGAGGGGCGCAGGGTGTTAAGGGGCACCTTACGTGATCCGAGACCAACCGGCCGCCTCTCCGTGGGGTTCCGCCGCAGCCTTCACCACGAGCCGCTCCACTCCACCTGCTGTCCCGTGAGCCGCTCCTGCCGTCCCACGAACTGCTCTGCTCTGCTCCGCTCACCGACCTGTGAGCCGCCCGGCTCCACTCCGCTCCGACCGTCCCCGCAAGGCTCCGCTCTGCCAGCTGCTCCTCCAGCTGCTCCGCTCCGCTCACCGACCTGTGAGCCGCTCAGCTCCGCTCTGCTCTGCTCCAACCGTCCCCGCGAGGTTCCACTCGGCTAGCTGCTCCTCCAGCCGTCCCCGCAAACTGCTCCGCCAGCCGCTTAGCAATTCAGGCTCCCCCACTAGTTAACACAGCCTCAGTGATCTCAGCTCTTAGTAACTTTAGCTCTTTTGTGATTTCAGCTCACAGTGATTTCAGCTCATAGTGATTTCAGCTCATAGTAGGGGAGCCCCAGTGCTGGTGCACTAGTGGCCCAAAGTGAACTCAGCTCAGCAGCCTGTAACTAGACTCCTAAGGGAATCAAAGTTAGCTCTGACATTCAACAGTGGAGAGAGGAGGAGGTGCAATTGGTGTTTCAGGCTCACGCAGGGGCCCCACACCACCAGGTACCAATACCTGCCCCCAACCTCTCTCAATTCACTGGGTTTTGTAACCCATGCCCCTTGACAAGCAAATGCTACTTAGATAATGGTGACGGATTCACTCAGTCCTTCTGTCATACAACAGTTCCACTGGCCTTGATTCACAGAATCAGGGTAACAAAATTTTATTCTTCCTGCCCCAATAACAGAGAAACTGGGGATCCCACACCAGCCAAAGTAACCACTTTTGGTTGCTGTGGGCTCATGCTAGGCGTGTGGGTGTGCCTATGCAAACGAGATCCGCCCCTGGAGTTCTTTTCCACACTCGCCATAATTCACCACCAGATGT
>NW_020690168.1:0-2299 GCF_002925995.2 Terrapene triunguis
ATGATTTTCCAAAGATAATAGCTAGAGGCTCAGATACCTCCTCTATTAGCTCCTTGAGTATTCTAGGATGCATTTCATCAGGCCCTGGTGACTTGCAGGCATCTAACTTTTGTAAGTGATTTTTAACTTGTTCTTTTTTTATTTTGTCTGCTAAACCTACCCCCTTCCCATTAGCATTCACTATGTTAGGCATTCCTTCAGACTTCTCGGTGAAGACCGAAACAAAGAAGTCATTAAGCATCTCTGCCATTTCCAAGTTTCCTGTTACTGTTTCTCCCTCTTCACTAAGCAGTGGGCCTACCCTGTCTTTGGTCTTCCTCTTGCTTCTAATGTATTGATAAAAAGTCTTCTTGTTTCCCTTTATTCCCGTAGCTAGTTTGAGCTCATTTTGTGCCTTTGCCTTTCTAATCTTGCCCCTGCATTCCTGTGTTGTTTGCCTATATTCATCCTTTGTAATCTGTCCTAGTTTCCATTTTTTATATGACTCCTTTTTATTTTTTAGATCATGCAAGATCTCGTGGTTAAGCCAAGGTGGTCTTTTGCCCCATTTTCTATCTTTCCTAACCAGCGGAATAGCTTGCTTTTGGGCCCTTAATAGTGTCCCTTTGAAAAACTGCCAACTCTCCTCAGTTGTTTTTCCCCTCAGTCTTGATTCCCATGGGACCTTACCTATCAGCTCTCTGAGCTTACCAAAATCTGCCTTCCTGAAATCCATTGTCTCTATTTTGCTGTTCTCCCTTGTACCCTTCCTTAGAATTGCAAACTCTATGATTTCATGATCACTTTCACCCAAGCTGCCTTCTACTTTCAAATTCTCAACGAGTTCCTCCCTATTTGTTAAAATCAAGTCTAGAACAGCTTCCCCCCGAGTAGCTTTTTCAACCTTCTGGAATAAAAAGTTGTCTGCAATGCAGTCCAAGAATTTGTTGGATAGTCTGTGCCCCGCTGTGTTATTTTCCCAACATATATCCGGATAGTTGAAGTCCCCCATCACCACCAAATCTTGGGCTTTGGATGATTTTGTTAGTTGTTTAAAAAAAGCCTCATCCACCTCTTCCACCTGGTTAGGTGGCCTGTAGTAGAGTCCTAGCATGACATCACCCTTGTTTTTTACCCCTTTTAGCCTAACCCAGAGACTCTCAACACTTCCATCTCCTATGTCCATCTCTACCTCAGTCCAAGTGTGTACATTTTTAATATATAAGGCAACACCTCCTCCCTTTTTCCCCTGTCTATCCTTCCTGAGCAAGCTGTATCCATCCACACCAACATTCCAATCATGTGTATTATCCCACCAAGTTTCAGTGATGCCAACAATGTCATAGTTGTATTTATTTATTAGCACTTCCAGTTCTTCCTGCTTATTACCCATACTTCTCGCATTTGTATATAGGCATCTAAGATACTGGTTTGATCTTTCCTCCCAGTTTTGTCCTGACCCTCCTTTCTCTCTGCCAATATAGCCCACACTCCCTCTCGTTTCTGACCCATCTCCCAGGTCTCCATGTTCCCCACTTACCTGCGGGCTTTGCTCACCTGTCCCCGTCGAACCTAGTTTAAAGCCCTCCTCACTAGGTTAGCCAGTCTGTGTCCAGATAGGGTCTTTCCCCTCCTCGAAAGGTGAACGCCATCTCTGCCTAGCAGTCCTTCCTCAAATAGCATCCGGTGGTCTAGGAAGCCAAAGCCCTCCTGGCGACACCATCTTCGCAGCCAGGCATTCACCTCCAGGATGCATCTATCTCTGCCCGGGCCCCTACCTTTGACAGGAAGAATCGAAGAGAATACCACCTGTGCTCCAAACTCCTTCACCCGTACTCCCAGAGCCCTGTAGTCACTCTTGATCCGCTCAGTGTCACACTGCGCAGTATCATTTGTGCCCACATGGATGAGTAGCATGGGGTAGTAGTCAGAGGGCTGGATAATCCTCGACAATGCCTCCTTAACGTCTCGGAAACGGGCTCCCGGCAGGCAGCATACCTCCCGAGATGAAATGTCAGGGCGACAGATGGGCGCCTCCGTCCCCCTCAGCAGAGAGTCTCCGACCACCACTACCCTACGTTTCCTATTTGCAGTGGTGGCAGCAGACCTCCCAGCCTTAGGGGTACGAGGCTTCTCCTCCTTTACTGTAGGGGGTGATGCCTTCTTTCCTGTATCAAGAAGAGCATAACGGTTACCTATTACCACAGCGGGAGGGTTCGGAGCAGGGGTGGAGCACTGCCTGCTGCCAGAAGAAACCAGCTGCCAGTGTCCACCCTGAGCCATCTCCTCCTCCACCAGTGGTGTATCAGCAGTCCTGTGT
>NW_020690169.1:0-1039 GCF_002925995.2 Terrapene triunguis
GAATTATCACTAATTCAAAAGAGTAGTGTGCAAGTTGACTGGAGAATTCATAGATTCATAGATTCTAGGACTGGAAGGGACCTCAAGAGGTCATCGAGTCCAGTCCCCTGCCCGCATGGCAGGACCAAATACTGTCTAGACCATCCCTGATAGACATTTATCTAACCTACTCTTAAATATCTCCAGAGATGGAGATTCCACAACCTCCCTAGGCAATTTATTCCAGTGTTTAACCACCCTGACAGTTAGGAACTTTTTCCTAATGTCCAACCTAGACCTCCCTTGCTGCAGTTTAAGCCCATTGCTTCTTGTTCTATCCTCAGAGGCTAAGGTGAACAAGTTTTCTCCCTCCTCCTTATGACACCCTTTTAGATACCTGAAAACTGCTATCATGTCCCCTCTCAGTCTTCTCTTTTCCAAACTAAACAAACCCAATTCTTTCAGCCTTGCTTCATAGGTCATGTTCTCAAGACCTTTAATCATTCTTGTTGCTCTTCTCTGGACCCTTTCCAATTTCTCCACATCTTTCTTGAAATGCGGTGCCCAGAACTGGACACAATACTCCAGCTGAGACCTAACCAGAGCAGAGTAGAGCGGAAGAATGACTTCTCGTGTCTTGCTCACAACACACCTGTTAATACATCCCAGAATCACGTTTGCTTTTTTTGCAACAGCATCACACTGTTGACTCATATTTAGCTTGTGGTCCACTATAACCCCTAGATCCCTTTCTGCCGTACTCCTTCCTAGACAGTCTCTTCCCATTCTGTATGTGTGAAACTGATTTTTTCTTCCTAAGTGGAGCACTTTGCATTTGTCTTTGTTACACTTCATCCTGTTTAACTCAGACCATTTCTCCAATTTGTCCAGATCATTTTGAATTATGACCCTGTCCTCCAAAGCAGTTGCAATCCCTCCCAGTTTGGTATCATCCGCAAACTTAATAATCGTACTTTCTATACCAATATCTAAGTCGTTAATGAAGATATTGAACAGAGCCGGTCCCAAAACAGACCCCTGCGGAACCCCACTCGTTATG
>NW_020690170.1:0-10524 GCF_002925995.2 Terrapene triunguis
ACTTGCATCTGAAGAAGTGAGGTTCTTACCCACGAAAGCTTATGCTCCCAATACTTCTGTTAGTCTTAAAGGTGCCACAGGACCCTCTGTTGCATTAGGCATGATGTTAAAGAATGATACTTAAGTATTTGGCTGGTTGTTGATGTATGCATGGCAATTACAATACATAAACCTGCCTGAGAGCATCCTTTAATGATTGTAAATGCTCTATTGTTTGCTGCACAGCAACTGGAGAGTAGAGCTCGGGGGAATCTGTGCTAGGAGCAATCAGTGACTGCCTTTCCTGTAGGACACCAAGGCCTGGTCTACACTAACACCCCAATTCGATCTAAGGTACGCAACTTCAGCTACGTGAATAACGTAGCTGAAGTCGACATACCTTAGTTCGAATTTACCGCGGTTCAGACGCGGTCCACACGCGGCAGGCAGGCTCCCCCGTCGACTCCGCGGTACTCCTCTCGCTGAGGTGGAGTACCGTAGTCGATGGCGAGCACTTCCTGGTTCGAATTATCGCGTCCAGACCAGACGCGATAAATCGAACCCGGAAGTTCGATTGCCAGCCGTCGAACTACCGCGGTAGTGTAGACCTGGCCTTAAAGGTGCCACAGGACCCTCTGTTGCTTTTTACAGATTCAGACTAACACGGCTACCCCTCTGATACTTGACATCATGCCTAATGGCGATCAAGCAAATATTTCTAGCAATGCTTCTGTATCTGGCATCACACCCACCAGCAATGCTAAGCAAAAATTATATACTGCACTAAGCAATTGTGCTCTAAGTAATGCATAGGTACGACAAGAAACACGTCTGAGAATGTTCTAAACTAACTGGAATGTCTGGTTAATGTTTCAGTCATTTCACAGGTACACAGCTAGTTGAAAAAACCATGAGCACCGTTTTATGAAGGGGACATTTTTAAACAAGTTTTGCCAACATTTCCTTCCTTTTGCCAAAAATTAAACAAAATTTGGTTGGACATTTCAAGGCAGCTTCTTACGTAAGAGTAACAAGGTAATAGAAACTTGTTAATATCAATGGGACTACTTGCAAAGTAAGGATAGCAGAATTGGGCCCGTAGAGATTCGTTCCCGTTGGCATTCATTAAAGTATCAAGAGTTTCCATTATGCAGAATAAACAAGCCTTGCCCATATTAAACCACTCACTATGCCTCAAAAGAAGAGCTGATCAACCTCAAATTACAAAGAACATTCAACAATCAGTTTTGGTTACTGATCAGTCAACTCCATTCCAGGGAATTTTGCCAGAATCCAAAAACTTTCACTTCATCAGCTCCTGCAGAGACATACACAGCAGATGGAATTTCAGCTCGGACATGGTAAGCACAATGCTACTTATCTAAATTTTAGTACCTTTTGCTTAAACAAGTGATTATGCATAACAAAATCATTACACTGTTGACCTAAATCTCAGTTGATCTTCAGACTAAATCCAAAAGAGATTATAGCCAAGGAATACACCTTAGAAAGAGACCAACCCATTTTCTGTTTAAGCCAATGAAAATATTCACTGGTGGTCAGTTTGGCCCAAGTGTGGAGAAAGGGCTCCATAGAGCTACACAAGCACTGGCTTTGGAAAGAGATGAATATTCCAAATCCCAATAAATTCTGACCTCAAGACCACAAATATGAATAAAGGACCAATTCTGACCTCTCACCAGCTTATACTTAAATAACTGCACTGAGATCAGTGGCCTTGTTCCTGATTTACCCTGTGGTATAACAGATCAGAATCATGTTCAAAGGCCCAAGTTGAGTTAACCATAAACTAACCCAAAATCAATCCTACATCAGACTTATATTGGTCCAATTCATTACATGGGAACTGGTTACTGCAACAGTCATTTTATTTTCATAGATATTAACACCTGTACAACATGCTCTAGACACCCCGACAGTGTGATCTTCACATAGGAATATATAATCCACATTGTTCTTCTGAACTTGCTGGCCTAACTTGAAAACTGTCCACTAAGCAAAATGTACCCCATCCAACTGCACCTAACTACCCCACAGACCACCCCAGAAACCCTACCAGATATCTAGTTATGCAATGCACCCTGAAGGTCAATAAATTAGGATTATTCTGGACAAAAAAGGTGGAAGAGAGAAGGTCAGAGAGACAACTGGTCCTTCCGCAGCCTGGTCTCTGCCTACACTGGAGCTGGAAGTATGATTTTCAGCTCAGACAGACACATACATGCTAGCTGTGACCAAACTAGCATGCTAAGAATAGCAGCATAACCATGGCTGCATGGGCAGCAGGATGGGCTAGGCACCCTGAGTACATATGTTGGGGCTTCAGAAGAGATTATATCTGGGATGGCTAACCTGTGCTGCTGCCCATTTTGCTGTGATGATACTGCTATTTTTAGCACACTGGCTCGATCAAAGCTGGCACCTGTGGGTCTATCCAAGCTGGCAATGACACCTCCAGCTCCAGTGTAGAGGTACCCTGGGAGTGCATGTATGTTAGGGGGCAGGGAGATCCCAGCTCAAGTGTTTCCATTGACTACAATTGCAGGAGTATATGGCAAAAGCAGAGAGGCAGCCATCCATATATGTACGCAGGACAAAAACAACCATTTTAATGCCTTCTGGAGACCAATGGGAGACCACTGCAGGTCCTGGAGTACAGCCATTACATCCAGCAAGACAATTGCTATTGCATTCTGCACCAACTTCAGTGGTTGAAAATAAATGTAGGCTGTAGTTTAATGCAGAGCACATTGCAATATCATCAGCCCAGGAAAATGAGGTAACAGCCTTAACCAAGAATTCCAAAAAGCTACAAAATAAATTTTGCATATTCTTTTTTATTCAATTGATAAATACATACAGATGTATGGACAAATTATGATTTGATTTGAATGTCCCAATTCACGCTCTCAAATTGTGCAACACAGTGCTGTGAAAGGATCAAATCTTGGTATAGCTAATAGCGCCTCAAGAGGCTGCCTTGTTACCAGGGTAATTTACCACGCCACTTTACGGGAGCCTTGCTGTGGTGATCACTGCTTGGTGAGGCCACAACAGTATTGTAGCAGTTAAGCCCAGGCTACAGGAGGTTGCAGGTGGCAGAGATGGGGCCTGCACCTGCGCCTCTCCAGTCCCCTCCCACACAGGACAGGCTGGGTGTGTGCAAACGAGAAGCTGCCACCAAGCCTCAGGCCCACCTTGTGCTCCACCTCCCACACTGGCCCGGATAGTGGCAGCAGCTCCAGCTCCCAGGCCCACCCGCTGCTTCCTTGTTATAAATAAGGAATATTTTAAGAGCTCTTAAATTATACATGCGGCAAGGGGAGAAATAACTAGTGTGTGATTTGTGCCTCACTTGTCAAAAGAGTCATGAGCCACCACTGCCTTTACCCAAAAGGAACTGTCCCAAAGTCTTATTCAGAGCCTTTCTGGTCACTGTTTTACGATGACCTTCTAAAGGCTGCTGTGCCAAAGCCATACCCCAGGTGACTAATAGCAGATAAGTTTCCTCAGAGAGGCTGTTACCTTACGTTGGAGATTGTGGTCAGCTGAGTTCCTTGATGTATCTTAGTGGAAAGCGTACAAAATTAAAATGGTGTCTTCTAATGGAAAGCCAGCATGGTTTGATGTTCTATGAGCCAGTTGAGCTTCCCAATAAAGGTTAGGTGCTGAAAGTAATTAACTGTAAAGAAAAGAAACTGGTGAAATGATTAGATTCATGGACTACTGTTGACTTCTCTCTGTTCAGTAGCAATGCTCTGCATTGGACAGATGGCTAAGAGAAACATGGTAAGTTCTCTCCATAGAAAATGAGCTTCCCTATAAACATCTCCTACAACAATGACTGGTTTTACAACATTCATGGCTGGACAACACATACCACTAGAAAAGAATGGTATTGTGGTTAAGGCATTGGATTGGATTAAATTCCCAGCTCTGCCACAATATCTCTGATTTTGGGCGAGTCACAGTTTCTGTGCCACAATTCCCATCCCTACAATGAGAATATTACTTGCACAGGGAAATTCATTAATGTTTTGAGGGGCTAAAATAACAAACAAACAAATTTCTCTACCAAAAAGGCATTTTGTTGATATGTTTATGACATTTGTATAACTAACGTGTTTGGTAACTTGCTTTGATTATTATATTATCTCTTTTGGTTTTGGATGACCTGTGCGACCTCTAGCCTCAACCTGGCTTTATATATATTGTTTGTGACTTGACGTGATTTAGCTCATTTTTAGCCATTTGTCTTTAAGTTACAGATCAGTACAGTACTCTATCAACTCTACAGTTCATAACATGTTCAAGGTGGTATAGATCAAATGAGAGATGAATATTCAGATAATTACGCAGGTCTGTGATCTCAATAAAAAAGTGAAAATTAATAAAGTTAAAATCTACTAAGCAGCCATGTTTTGCTTGTCTCTTAGGTTGTCACACTGGCCCATTTTGCTGGTCCGCTCTTCAAGGCAGATTTCACAGAACACGAAAAAAGCAATTCCATGGAGGGGAATGCATTTTTACAATTAGGAAATTATGAAGGCTTGTACAGTGCTTCCAAACTGGATTTTGAAAAGGAAGAGATTGGTCCCTAGTGTCTCTTACTTTCTATCTTGCTGTTTGCTTCACAGGTATTTTAAATCCATTTTAACAATGTACAGTCCTAACTGCAAGACTACAAACAGGAATAAGGACTCGGAGCTTAGTGGATGAGTGTGTTCTATAATTTGCATGTTAGCCCAGAATGCCCTGTGGTCAAGTTTTGGTGTGAAACATTAACAGGTGATAACAGAATGCTACATTAAGGTGGTTTTGGGGTTTGTTTGTTTTTCAAAAAAATAGGGAACAAAAAAATGAAAGAAAATAAAATCTAGTAGAAAATAATCAGTGTAACTTTCTGTGTGGCATATTAAACATTTAGGGCAACATTTGCCAACGTGACCAATGATTCTGTATACCTCAGTCAGACACCTTTTAAGGTATCACTACTTTTCAGAAGATGCGGAGTCTCCCTTTGAAATTCAAGCACCTTTAAGGTGTCTCAAGTTGAGGCTCAAAATCACTAGTCACTTCTGAAAATCTTGGCTTCCATGGCTTCACTAGTGGGAGATCATGACCTTAGGTTTGCTCCAACTGCAATGGAATTACTCCTGATTTATACTGATGTGAGAGATCAGAATCCAATTGCCAAAACAATCAAATGCTCAGCAGAAACAAGAAGCCCTTCCTATTTAAGTTGTATGGTAACAGAGAGAACTCCTAACGGGCTTAGCAGTGTATGCTTTTTATCAAAGAACGTGATCAGACAACAGATGTTACACACTTGCCCTAACTCATCTCACGTACGCTACATTAATGCCACTGATGTAAGTGAGAGTCAGGCTGATACATATGGTGCAAATATCAGAAATTAGCCTTAATTAATACTTTTAAAGCAGAATTTACAATAAGGACCTTACTACAACAGCCAGTGTCTGGTAAGTAGCTAACATAACCTCTTCACTATAACCTCATTCTGATATATTATATTAATCTAAACTCTTTATCAGTGACACATGGTACAGAACATTGTCTTCCATATAGAATTAGTGTGTGTATTTTATTGAGGGTTTTTAGCACTATGAGCTCAAAATGAAGCATTATAGCATAAAACACAAAGAGCAAAAATTATTTTTTAGAAACAAGAAAAAGTGTTTTCAAATGGGCTTCCAGAGATGAAAATGCATTTAATAAAAAGGAAACAGCTACACAGCAGTACATGTATCTGCTTTAGCTAAGAGAAATATTACTCTGATGCAGCATTGTTAATATCAGATTCCTGATCAACTGCAACATTTCTCCTGAACTAAACGTTTGATGCAGATTATTACCTATATTACTTCTTTTTTCTGCCGTTATCTTCTCTGTTCTTTCAAGAGGAACAGGGAAAGCATGCCCTCTGTCATCATCCCAACACGACACCACTGGAGGAATTTAATGGTTAAAAGCCATGTTTGTCTAATCCATGTTAGTGGATTCCCTTCCCCTATGAAAATAATCGGGATCTCTTTCACTGACACTAACAGATTATGAAAGAGACAGTGTTTCTTCCCCCAAGAAATTTGCAGAAGCAGCCGTCATTACTTATTTGTATTACTGCAGCCCCCGGGAGCCCTAGTCACAGACTAGGACCCTATTGTGCTACACTGAAGTCAGTGATGGGGAAGGTCTATCCAAAGTCAATTGAAATAAATGGAGAAAGTCCTATATCAATATTCCTTTGCATTCAATCCTCTGTTTAGAGAAAAGGGGATGACAGCATGTTACCTCAATCTGCACTGATCACCAGTAGTAGTAGGAACATGCAGACCTGCTTTGTTCTTTTATACAAATTGCTTCTCAGCATTTGGTTTCTCTGAATCAACCAAACAAAAACAGAAGACCCCTGTGCCTTATCTTACATGCTGTAATCACACCTGGCACCCTCATCATGGAGTGCCAGACATACAAGACCAGCATTCCAGCAACATGAGCGGTGGTAGCTTCACTCACCTCATGAGGTCACCAGCAGAAACAGAACCAAAAAAAGGGGGCTGTTCCGCAGCCAATAGCAACTCTGTCTCAAATCACAGCTGGATATAACCCGTATAAGTCTTTTGACAAGAGCATGAGGGTGGGAGAGGTGACTTACCTGTCTTTCCATGTCTGTCCAAAGTGTTTCCACTACTCACAGTCCTGATCAGAATTCATTCCAACTTTCAGACCTGGGAATGGTCAGAGTTTTGGTTATTTCAGTCATTAGTGTCTTCTGTTTTCTGTTGTCATTTCTGATGTCTAATTAGTGGCTCCCTTCCAGATACACACTCTCTGTCACAGATGCTAAGCAGCTTTAGACTATTCCAAAGTGGGAAATTAGGGAAGGAGACAATGGCTCATGCTGTTGGCACTGCCCTCAAGAACAGCACCACCCCACTCAACACATTAGCGAGAAAGAGACACAGTATGTTAAAAAGGGAATACCAGAGAACTGTTGAACAATGAACTCTAATATATATTATGCATCCTGAGTCCTTTGCATCATGCCTGGTTAGGTGCATTTAATACTGGGCCGGTATGAAAGCATGGAGATGCAAAATCTTAACTAGCAGAAATTAGCAGTGCAGAGAAGAAGCAAAGACCAGCAGCTGAAGCAAAGCACTAGGGGTCAGGAACCATTGTTCTAATCTGGACTCTGCCACCGGCTCACTGGATTATGAGTCAAGAGCCTTCCTGTGCCTCTTTTCCCATGTGTAAACTAGCAGTAGTAATCCTTCCCTCTCTTTCACAGGGCGGTTGTGAAAAGTTAGTGACTGCAAAGGGCTTTGGCATCTCAGATGGAAGGCGAAACTGGAAGTGCAAAGTACTAACCCTTGCTGTGCCTTGAATCTATCGTGCAAGTCCTGGAAACTGGCAATTATTGGCAGTAGTCACAGAAGCGTTGTGCCCTGTTGCTGCATTGCTGTAACAGAAAATAAATGGCTACGAGGGGTGGATTCTCCTTTCAGGGCGTGATCCTCAGTGCCCATGGGAAGTGGCACAGAAAGTGTTCAGCAACAGCCTGCATTCAAATAGGTCCTGACTCACACTCCGATTCTGCCTATCAGCTCCTCTCTCATTACAGTGCCTGACACATCCAAGAAGCCCAAGCTATTGCAGTCATTTCCAGTCCCTTATTTTTAAGGACTCTTGCCTCAGTAATCTATACTGGCATTTTGCGTAAGCGCTCACTACCAGCTCACCTGGAACTCTAGCACTCCATCGTAGTTCTGATATCCAACAACTAAAAGTGAAGAGCAGCTAAGTTTTATTTTAACCATTTTCTCTCCAGTGTGTGCCAAACTAATTTAATATTACACACACACACACAAAACCTTGCTATGTTAAGACAACATTATGGTTGCAATATCAAGTGCTCAAAAGTTTGGAAATGACAAAACAGTCAATCTTCACAGAGCTACAAAAAACAAAAACACATACATGGGTAGTCAGTGGATTTTTCCCTAACCTCATTCTCAAATGGCAAAAACCCATTCTGACGGAAACTTGCCAAGAAAATTTAACTTGAGGCAGACACCTGGCACGGAATTTCACCCTGCATGGGAGAAGTTTTGCAAAGTCATAAGCAACTGAAAACACAATCTTGTAATAAGAAGTGTCAGACAACTTGAACAGGCAGCACTGCCTGACCACCTGTAATGTGACAACTGGGCAGGAGGAAGGAAGAGAAACATTCAAAAGGCATAAAATCCACCAAATGGGGAGGTCTGGTGGTATGGATCAATACGGTATTTCAGTCAATATCTGCAGAAATCCACTGTTGAAAGCAACAAACAAGGAATATACTTCCTTTTAAAAAATCCTACAAGGAAAAAACACTTATGAAAAATATATGAGGAAGCTTCCAGTAATTATAAATTAGCAGAGATGTTTCTTTCATTGGCCATTAATTTATATTAATTATTAATCCAGTGCTGCTGTCAAAGCCTTTGTGCCCAAAAACACTTCAGTGTGTTCTTTAAAGGGGCAGCTTACAGTTTTTACTTTATGAAAGTACATGATTGACATACATTGAAAGGTAAGTGGTCTAAAGTAAAATATGCATTTGATCACTCTGATCCACTCAATTAAATGCTTTGTTTTTTAAAAGATCATTAAGGAGTTTGACTGGGGGGGTTGTGAGTGAGGGACTTTGGTGGACGTTGAAGTAAGGAGTGATAGCACAGCTGCAGGCTCTACCTCAGCCACTGTGATCGTGGATATTCTATATAGATGACGGAGCAGCCGTGGTTAAAACAGTTCAACCATTTTGAAAGGTGCTACCATCTTTGAGAGATTCCCTATGCTTCAAATGGGGAATGCAGGCAGCAGTGGCGATCTTTTTAAAAAATGGAAGGAACTTTTTAATGTGCAGTCACTGTAGTAGATTAGGCCAGACAGAAGCTTTTCCAACACCCCTCACACCTAACCTGAAACACCTCCAATACACCAGCTCTTGACCTATCCTGATCAGATTACACTGGTCTACAATTTTTGAGAAGTCGTCTGCTTCAGAGATAAAATGTGCTATTTATTATGTATTTTGATGTGCTGAATTCAAATATGACAATTAAAACAACTGATTGGCTACTGTTTCTAAGATATTTAAGTTTTTACATTTTATGTCTATGTATATTGTGTAGATAGTAGAGTTTTAATCATAAATTGTAAACCTAGGTCTTTTCATGTGTTTATGGTTGCTTTACATGATAATATTTCACCTGTCCTGTTTATGTAACACTTTAAAAATCAGCAAAAGGGTTATATAAATAAAATTTATTATAAAACAAAAGGCAAAAAACTATTATGTACATAGTTTAGTCCTATTCAGTGTCTACTCGGCGCTTCTTGGCTTGTCTCTTGTATTCATTAAATGGAGCATCTCTTGTCACTGTCCAGCAATAGTCTGCAAGCATTGATGGGCTCCATTTGCCCTGATAGCGTTTCTCCATTGTTGCAATGTCCTGGTGAAATCGCTCGCCGTGCTCGTTGCTCACTGCTCCGCAGTTCGGTGGAAAAAAATCTAGATGAGAGTGCAAAAAATGTATCTTTAGTGACATGTTGCAACCAAGGCTTTTGTATGCCTTGAGGAGGTTTTCCACCAACAACCTGTAGTTGTCTGCCTTATTGTTTCCGAGAAAATTTATTGCTACTAACTGGAAGGCTTTCCATGCTGTCCTTTCTTTGCCACGCAGTGCATGGTCAAATGCATCATCTCGAAGAAGTTCACAAATCTGAGGACCAACAAAGACACCTTCCTTTATCTTAGCTTCACTTAACCTTGGAAATTTTCCATGGAGGTACTTGAAAGCTGCTTGTGTTTTGTCAATGGCCTTGACAAAGTTCTTCATCAGACCCAGCTTGATGTGTAAGGGTGGTAACAAAATCTTCCTTGATTCAACAAGTGGTGGATGCTGAACACTTTTCCTCCCAGGCTCCAATGACTGTCGGAGTGGCCAATCTTTCTTGATGTAGTGGGAATCTCTTGCACGACTATCCCATTCGCAGAGAAAACAACAGTACTTTGTGTATCCAGTCTGCAGACCAAACAAGAGAGCAACAACCTTCAAATCGCCACAAAGCTGCCACTGATGTTGGTCATAGTTTATGCACCTCAAAAGTTGTTTCATGTTGTCATAGGTTTCCTTCATATGGACTGCATGACCAACTGGAATTGATGGCAAAACATTGCCATTATGCAGTAAAACAGCTTTAAGACTCGTCTTCGATGAATCAATGAACAGTCTCCACTCATCTGGATCGTGAACGATGTTGAGGGCTGCCATCACACCATCGATGTTGTTGCAGGCTACAAGATCACCTTCCATGAAGAAGAATGGGACAAGATCCTTTTGACGGTCACGGAACATGGAAACCCTAACATCACCTGCCAGGAGATTCCACTGCTGTAGTCTGGAGCCCAACAGCTCTGCCTTACTCTTGGGTAGTTCCAAATCCCTGACA
>NW_020690171.1:0-2064 GCF_002925995.2 Terrapene triunguis
TTTTGGGCCCCACACTACAAGAAGGATGTGGAAAAATTGGAAAGAGTTCAGCGGAGGGCAACAAAAATAATTAGGGGGCTGGAGCACATGACTTATGAGGAGAGGCTGAGGGAACTGGGATTGTTTAGTCTGCAGAAGAGAAGAGTGAGGGGGGATTTGATAGCAGCCTTCAACTACCTGAAAGGGGGTTCCAAAGAGGATGGAGCTTGGCTGTTCTCAGTGGTGGCAGAAGACAGAACAAGGAGTAATGGTCTCAAGTTGCAGTGGGGGAGGTTTAGGTTGGACATTAGGAAAAACTTTTTCACTAGGAGGGTGGTGAAACACTGGAATGGGTTACTTAGGGAGGTGGTGGAATCTCCTTCCTTAGAGGTTTTTAAGGCCCGGCTTGACAAAGCCCTGGCTGGGATGATTTAGTTGGGGATTGGTCCTGCTTTGAGCAGGGGGTTGGACTAGATGCCCTCCTGAGGTCCCTTCCAACCCTGATATTCTATGATTCTATGCACACGATGCCCTTGGCAAGGGTAAGAGAGGACAGATGCTTCCAAGATTCCTTTGCACCCATAAGTGCTAGAAACCAAGTGTTTTGTGGCAAAAGCCAAAACTCGGGGCAGCGATTGTGGAGTAGGGGCCCCGATTCCTGGCACGCGCAGGGCCCTGCTTCTGAGATGGGATCCAGAGGGTATCCCTAAACCAGCTGGGGAACAAAGCAGGAGAGACCCTGCCTCCTGCCCCGACCCCTCCTGATGTCACTTCTTGGAGTGGTTCCTCTTACCTCCACTGGGCTGTCCCACTGTGTCAGCCATTCCTCCTCCTCCACTCCACACTCCGTAGGAATAGATACTTGATCAGTAGCACTGGCTAGCGGTGAGTTCAGAGAGTTTCCCTGTGTATCACAAGGGGGAATAATTACAGATGGGCTTGAGCAAGTGCCCCTGACCCGAGCGCCTGAATGCTGGAGAAGTTACTGGGATCTGGCTCCAAGTTTCATGGTTCTCCCCTTTCTCTGTAACAGATCAAACCAAAACCCCAGATCCAGACACCCCCAAATGCATTATGGGCTCAGTCCAGTTTGGAGTGGGCAGGAGCTCACCACACAAGAACCGTGATCACAACTGACTCTGATTGACTCCCCTCAAGTCAGTGCAGAGACAGAACAGCCCTCTTGCCCCTAGAGGGGTCCATCCAGGGTGGGTCTGAGGCACATTGACAGGGCATCAGGGCAAGAATAGACTTCCCCTGCTGCTTCCCACTGAGTCACCCACATGGCTCTTCAGCACTGAGAAGAAACAGGCAAGCAACAACTCCTGTCTCTCCTTGGAGACCTGCCCTGACCCTGCTGTGAACATGGGAGGGGATACTGGCTGTATACCAAGCCTAGAATCACT
This sequence comes from Terrapene triunguis, assembly GCF_002925995.2. Taxonomy (NCBI): domain Eukaryota; kingdom Metazoa; phylum Chordata; order Testudines; family Emydidae; genus Terrapene; species Terrapene triunguis. The sequence goes on from NW_020690171.1 coordinate 1,386, forward strand.
TCCATTCCTACCCATCCATCTCTCTCATCTAATCCATCCAATCACCTCATCCATCCAATCATCCCATCCAATCAACTCATCCATTTCACCCTTCCATCCATATGTTAGCAAATATCACGATTTATGTATGTTAATATGTGTATTTATGTATGTAATTTTATGAGTTTTGTATGTTAAACTCTCATAATTCTTTTATATACTAATCAAAAGCCTGTTTGTGTGCACCTCTATATTTACTGCCCTATACATACTGAAACTAAAATCTTCTTTGTCCTTCAATTGAATCTAATGGGTGAAGGAGAAATGATGGTGTGACATTGTCTAATTGAAATATAATCATGCAAATCATTATTGCTACCACTGTTATATGATTGCAACAAAAATATAACTTATGGCCAGAAAGGGTTAAACAGCTTGCAGGCTAACTAACCCAAAGCCAAGCTTTAAAGACGTGGGGAGATAACGTTTGAGTTTTTGTACATTTACATATGACTGCCTGATGGATAAATTGCCTTGTGTTAATCTGTGTGAATAATTAACAACGATGCTTAGGAAATGGGGCCTATTGTTCCCCGAGGGACTCCAACTTGTCAAGATGACCTGAAATTGTACAAAAGATCCTTGAGTCCTGATCCTGTTTATCTCAGATCTGCTTGAGGCTTCATACAGGGGAAGCTTA
>NW_020690172.1:0-3697 GCF_002925995.2 Terrapene triunguis
AAATGTAGAAAAATCCAAAAATATTTAAATAAATGGTATTCTATTATTGTTGAACAACGCGATTAATCATGTCATTAATCACGATTAATTTTTTTAATCATGCGATTAATCACAATTAAGTTTTTAATCGCTTGATGGCCCTAGAAAAGAGATAATGAATGTGTGCTGAAGAGTCATCACTCGGGGGCCCAGTCTAGAAAGCTTCTCAGGAGTTATAAATCTGAAAAGGCTTTTTCTTTTCTTTTTTTGGTATATCACCAAATCCCTCTGAAAAAACAGTGAGTTTGTGTGTCTAGTCACTGACTGATTGGATGCTGTTTAAAATACCAGCTTATCATTAGCCTGACTAGGGGTTCTTACGTTGGATAAAGAGTGAAGCATGTTTATAAAATGCTGGTTGTTTTAAAATGTGCATTGGGCACTGACAGAGGGTGGCAGGATCCTGTTGTTGGCTCATTTGGTTAGCAGGTGTTGTAACCTTGCAGGAATCTCTGCTGATTCACTGGGGCAGGTGTCAGTCATTAAAGGCTACCCTGAATACAAGGGTTGTGGAACAGCCCTCTAGAGAGGGAGGTGAAGTCTGGGACAGAGGGGGCCTAAGGTAAGAACCTAGGTCTGTCAGGATTTGAGAGAAAGCTTAATCTGGAGTTAACTGTGTTTGTTGGTCTTGAAGCCAAACCATTATAAAAGCTGCAGCCTTTTGTTGGGGTGACTCCATCAACTTACAGGCATATATGAATATTTGCAGTCTAATTGGCTTTATTATTTCAGCTACATTATAAATACTCAATGGCACATGGTATGTTAGCAATTTGCAAGCTATAAAGTTCTTTGGGGAAGCTAGTATTGTCTACCAAAATGACAGATGTCCAAAAAATCCTCCTAGCTCTCTAGTATTAAATACATTAAATGCCAAATATGCAATGGAAAACATTTAAGAAGAGTGGGGAGGGTGCAGGCATAAAACCTAATTCATATTGGAGAATCTCTTTTTCGGGGGGGGAGGGGGGTGGATATATATTTCTCCCTGTACTGTAGTTCTTGTTTCAGGTATTCTTCTTTTTCCTTTCTCCATAACTGCCATGGAGATAGTACTCCAAATGATCCGTCGCAGTAGTCTTGGAATAGGGTTTTATATAGCTAATATGGAAGTTAAACATTCTTACTTTAACTTATTTGTGTTCCCTGGCCTAGGCATGTTGGGGGTCTGCACCCCATTGCATTATTATACCTAGTCTGTTTTCCTGGGTGGAGAATAATTTGTTATGATAGGTCCTGTTCATTTTGCCTTTCTTCTGTACTTGCTTTATGGGCGCTAAAAAAACCTATATTATGCCCATCAGTTATTTTCTGTTTCTAGTAAGCTTGTCACAAATGTGCATGAAATGTGAAATACATAAGGGGCAAGTGGGAGCAATCAGTAAAGCAAAAAAGTATTCTGTGCTGCTGAACATACTGGAAAACATAAACAAAGAACTGTTATGCATTTTGGCATTAGCAACTGGCAGTCTTGCATGGAGAAGCAATAATATCAGAAAAGAGAGCAGCTACATGAATGGTTTGGGAAACTGTCATTCTTTACTAAGAAATACTGTGCTTAATTAATTCTTGCTCCTGGGAGGTCAACCTGGAGCACTCATTATGGTCTTAATTGGTGGTATAAATCCTGAGACGGTGGAGGGGGAAAAAAAAATCAGTAGCTAACAGTGTATGGCCTTTTGGTAAGTGTTAGCCAGTTGTATTACCATCTCAAATAGTGACAGTTTATGGTTTTAGTGGGTTATAGGTCTGGTTCTACCCAAATTAGGTTAGAGGGCATTAAATTGTGCAAAAAAAGTTGCAATAATTCATCCCTGTGTTTTGCATTAAACAGTGTGAAGCAACCCTATACATGCCAACTCAGAAAAATGTGTTTCTGTGATATCCTGTTACTCATATTAAATTATGTTCATTACACTTCCCATCTGGAGTTTCCTACCAGGCCAAAAATCATTTTACAGACATTACTGAAAGGAAGTTAACTGTAATATTTTTAATTGTATACTTTTCATTTCCATTTTTTTAATTGAAGAAACCAGATGGAAATGCACCCAGACATCTTCATCTCTAGTGATATTATTGAAGAGCAGAAGCAGAAAATTCCAAACACATTGGTTTAAGGTGATGATTGTTCTGTCAGGAGGCTTTGTGGCATGTTTACTAAAAGGACCAGAAGTTCTATTTAAATCTCAGTTGGCGGGGGAGGGGAATAAAAATAGTCTTATAGATACTTTAACTTATGACAACCAACTTTAGTCTACATTTGACAAGGCAGGAATGAAACCCCAAACTTCATGTGCGAGGCCATTCATTTTAATTCTCTCCTGTTAGTAGTTGTCCTTTTGCCCGCTGGCAAACAGAAAAGTCTATTTCTAGCTCATTGCAAAAATGATTCATATTCTGGGTTTTGACTACTCTAGAACATATCATTTGCATCACCTTTGGAGAGCCGAGGCATCACACCAAGCGTACAAGTATGCTCCTTCAGCCTGGATGTTGAACTGGTAGTCAGGAAAACTGGATTCTGTTCCCAGCTCTCTTATTGACTTGCTGTGTGACCACAAGCAAGGCACTTATAGGTGATCTGCAAATATTTTTTTAAATGGGTTCTTATTTTTTCTCTCTTCAATGTTGAATGAAGGCCGACCAAGGATTTTTTTAAAAAGGTATTTTCCCCACCTTTAGAAATGTTAGGAACATCAAATCTGGCCTTTTCTGATTTTGGTGGAGTCCTCTTTGAGGTTGCAGATGTGCACTGTGAGTTTACACCTTAATTCAATTTCTCCCAAGCGTTCATTAGGCAGTTGATATTAAATAGGTTTAGTCTCAACAAAATGCGGAGCTGTAAACAGTCTGACTAAAAATTCGTCTCCTCTTCCCTCAGGATCAACTTTCAGTCCCTTGTTGCTTGTGACAATTTCAATACCTGTCCAGTCACTTGAGAGGGCCAGATCTTTAACTTGTTTAAATTCCCATAGCTCTATAGGAGTTATGACAACAAACACAAGTTGAAGATCTGGTCCAGAGTCTTTCAGGGCAGACGAGACCAGAATTTCTTGTGGTTAAAAATATATATTTAACCAAACCTTCTAGTCCTTTGTATACCATATAGAAGGGGAAAGAGCATTAGCCCAATTTCTTTCCTTCATGGATCACCTGTAACCTCCCATGTCTCCCTTTTTCCATCTGTAAAATGAAGCTTATATTTACTCACGTTTGTAAAGTGCTGTGAGCTCTACAGATGAAAAGTTCTGATTCAGTGCCAAGTATTGTTATAAAAGTGTGAAAAAAACAATTGCCATTAAGCTCGAGAATAAATGGCATTATATGTACAGAGTGGGCTGGACAAGATGAAATAAAAAGGAAGGTGGAGAGTTATGCTGAAAATCACTGTGGAAAATGACGAACCACTTTTTGCCACAGTTTGACATTGAAACTACACACGCAACCATTGTTCTGTCAGACGGTTGGCTATTGCCAAAGCTATGCGCATGTGCTACATTCTTTGAAAAGAGTCTACTATCTTGCATGGACATGTGTCTCCTATGCCTCTCTTTGGCAAAATACGTTGTCCTGCTCTATTATTGTACCTGGCTCTGGGATGAAGGTCTGCGTGTGGGAGAGGGGGAAGCCGGGGGGGGGGGGGGGGGGGGGGGGC
>NW_020690172.1:3797-8934 GCF_002925995.2 Terrapene triunguis
GGGCTGACTTTTTGTTATTTGTGCGGGCACTGGGCCACAGAAGCTGTTGACTTGCTGTCACTGATCCAGAGGATTGGTGCTAAACCCCAGCTTTTTAGAGTCTTTTGGAGGGACCTCCAGTGTGCCAGACTCCTAAGGAGTCTCACTCTTCTTTCAGGGTACGCCACTGAGCTACTGGGCGTCAGCACTGTGAGCTCTGCCCAGCAAGTCCAACTGAGATAGACTCCTGGTAGAGAGTTGTACGCTCTTCAGTGACTAATGCACTCCAGCCAGTATTTGCAGTGACACCTCAAATAGTGTTTTCAAAATGAAGTAGGATTTATTAGTCAACTGGAACACAGCATTGAAGTCCTTAGGTTAGCACAGAGAAATGAAGGTTAAAGCACAGTCCATTCTAGTCACACCAAGCTGCAGTGAACTCCATTTTCAGGGTCGCTTGCACGCGCTCTCTGTCTCTTTGATTTCCTTCCTTAGTCAGTTCCCAGGTGAGAGAGCCCCCACTCTCAGTCCTTTGTTCTCAAGCTGGGGTCTCTGCTCAGCTTACCTGCTGAGACTGTTGATGCATGAGTCATTGGCTTGCATTGTCTGTTTGGACCCGTGGTTGATCTGGGTCAGTTTCAACCGGTTTCTTAACAACTCTATTTGTTTCACCCATACAGTGAAGTGACACATACACCTATGTCTCCTGTGTTGCCCCAGGAGCATTATTAATCCTTTTGCTCTATTGGGTAGCAATGAAAAGCGTAGCAGGAAACTCAGACACACATCGGATTCATAAAAATATTACAAAAAATTCCACTTTGTCACACTTTTGCTTTTCCCCCATCCCACGTGACTGAGGAAGATCATCTCACATTCTGCCTGCCCTGAGTTGCCTTTATTGCATTTTTTTAAAAGAAATCTCCAGTTTGCAAAGAGTGGTAGACAATGCAAGCATCTTGGAAAAGAAGTACCTTCTCACACTTTTAACTAAGAATGCCCTCATTTCAGTCTTCCATGATTGTACTACCTTTTGGGGTTTTAACTAGTCATGGTGTGAAACCGTTCAAACATACATGTTTTGTGTACAGCCACTTTTCATAGGTGTACTATATATCATAAGATACTAACTCAATGACGTGTTTCATGTGACAGCAGGATGGCCCGATATTAAAGTGCAGTTTTACTCTGAAAAATGACTGGGTAAGACTGCCATTATGGAGTTCCATGTTCATCGATGACTTTAGTTGTAAGCCATGCACATTTGCTCCTAAAGGTTGCTTTCTCTTAACTGCCAGCCTTGCGAACTCAACCTGGAATGTGAGACTCAAGCTGGGTTCTTTATTCTCAAACATCATCACAAGTACTCAAGGTTTTTTCAGGCCAAATTCAGCTCTCATTTACACCTGTTTAAGCTCCTTTACTATGCTAACAAAATGAGTTTGCACAGGTGTAACTAACTGCAAAGTAACAATTCTGATGTGGAATTCTGACATCACAGAATCCAGCTCTTTCTTATCTTAGCGATGTACATTTTGTAGGGCTAACAGGAATAAAAGTTAATTTTAGTAATTAAAGTAAACAAATACAACTGAGAAAGGTGTTGTATTTCTATGGTCCAGTTTAAAAGTAGAGCAACACATTAAAAAGGTCCAGGGCCCAGTATTTTTTCTTGTACAAAATCCAGCCAATCTGAATTTAGAAATGGCTTGATAAATTGGGTTGTAGAGAAGCCTGTCCTAATCCATCTTTATTTTCCTTTTACTAATATCCTAGGAAGACGCTTGATTTAGAAGCTCATTTTAAAGTCCATTTTATGGTGCACCTGTAGAGCCGCTAAATTCATAGTGACTGTATTTGTGGGTAATCACCGTTAATTCAAATGAGCTGAGCAGGCAACTTCTGAAGTGTGAGTTTGTATCTAGTATTTCTCAGTTGCTTACCACTTCAGCCACTTGTAAGTCCGTTTTTCAACTGGTAAACGATTTGCTGCTGAAAATGAGACTTGACATACAGTAGGGTAGCAAAACATGTTTAATAAAACTTCTGGATCAGGTAATCCTCCTCAGACAAAAAGTGTATGTAACACTTGGCTTTAAATCATGTGACTTAGGAAAATAATCTGTTTGTGAAGAGAGAGAGCTCTGTTGCATTGTGTGGACTCATCCAACATTTTATTGGTGTTATATCAGGATAACTATCCCATAGGATTTTATGGGTTTATAATTCCTCTAAGAATTGAGTAAGAGCATGTTCAGATTAACATTATCAAAGGTTTCGTATACACAATGACTTCCTTTGTATCCAGATGGCATTCTGAAGTCCTTTATGTCACTGGTTATTAAATCGGTTCAGATGTTCTTTAAGCAGCCTAGCCCTGTACTAAACTCTTTTATGTTTGACATAGTAATAGACAAGTACTACAAAAGTAAATAGCAACTAGAGTTGGGGTGGAGTTTATCTGGCATTGTGTTAAAGTTACATAGATTACTTTGGCTTTAGTAACAGGCTTTATTTGCTCCTCTGTACATGTGGTTTCACGTACCACACTCTACTTTCAACTGAGCAGATAAAGTATCAACACAATTAAAAGTGAAAAATAATCTGTCTACTTTGCCAGTGGTGAATGTTCAGGAAACACACACTGATACAATAGGTTTTGAATAATTTATGCCCAACCCTTTTTTTTTTTTTCTTGCAATCTGTAAATGAGGACACCTAATGCAGCATGGCCAGGAAGATACTCTATCCATCACCCATTAAGATAACAAGATTGTGGTGGAGGGGAAAAGGAGAAGGTATGCTTTAGACTACTATATTTTTGGAGCACAGAAAGGGTAAAAATATAAAAATGAGATGTTTGTCCAGAACTCTTTGTGTAAGAGAGCTGATAAGAGACACTTTGAAAACTGAAATGCTAAATTAATTCCAGGTCTGTGGGACACCTGTATACTTTTCATTTTTCATCACTAAACTAAAAACACAGGTTTTGTGTTCCTTTCCCAAGATGTGGGCATAAACCACATTAGAACAATACATTTCACCTTGATGTGTCTTTAGCAGCTTCCCTTACTCTGATTCAAGTGTGCTATAGATGCTATTGGAAACAAACAGACGTTATGTGTTGCAGAATGTTTTTCTCCATGGAATTAACATATTACATTTACAAAGATAATATCATTTCTGTTTACTTTTGGTGCTGAGGTCTCTGTTCTCCCCATCACATGGGATGTATGCAGTATTGTAACGCCCATTAACAATAATGGAAACTGTTCATGTAAATGCCCCATGCCTCATAAACACAATAGATTCCTAGCAATGGTATTCAATACTAATAAAACAAAATATGAATTATGTTAAATCGGATTCTAACTCTATTTTTTGTTCACTTCTAATAAGTGATTCACAGCCTGGCTGATGGGTATTAATTATGAACTCTAGTGGGTGAATGATAGAGAGAGATAAATGATAAAATAAAATAAATGATAAAATGATAAATGATAAAATTCTCTCTCCTGCTGATGATAGCTCATCTCAATTGATTGGCCTCTTACAGTTGGTATGGCTACTCCCACCTTTTCATGTTCTCTGTATGTATAAATATCTTCTTTCTGTGTGTTCCATTCTATGCATCCGATAAAGTGGGTTGTAGCCCACGAAAGCTTATGCTCAAATAAATTTGTTAGTCTCTAAGGTGCCACAAGTACTCCAGTATTTTCCAAAGGGGACGTAAAAAGGGAATGCAGATGTCTTGATATTCACATAAGCATATAATTTGCATAAGACACATTTTCTTTGCTAGAAAGCAGCTGCCAGGTGAGACCATTGACCATCCTGTTACATACTGATGTCACAAAACTGAGTCATATGAATTTGAACAGTTAATAGATGATGGACTAATTAGATACAGAACTAGTTTGGTAAAATGGATGATCTGGTCAAGGCAAAGTTCTCTGAGAGTTGGATGTGATTTTTTTACCAGGAACATCGAATATTTACAGTGCTGGTGAAAACAGCTTTCCAAATGAAAGTGTTCACAGGCAGTGAAGAAACAGAAGTGCATCTAATCAAAAATGCATATCTAGGGTGAAATTCTGATCAAAGGGGAAACAATGAGAGTTTTGTTACTGATTTTAGGGGGGGCCAAGGTTTGGCCCCAATTGGCTGAAGACAGAACATACGGGTAACTAAAAAACAAAGATTAGATCTGTTTGCCATAAATATGGAGGCCATCACATCAAGATGACAAAATATCCAACACAGTGGGGGGATACATATAAATGGAATAAAAGTACTCCTGTTGGGAAGGTATGTCACTTTCAACAAATACTTCAGGAAATTCCGTATGCAAACTGTATTTGGTGCCCAAATATTTAAACTAGTTCACCATAGGACCTCCCAAAAAACTGTGGGCACAATTCTGCGGGTATTCCTACCCAAAAACTTGTGGCTGCAAAATCAGAGGCCTAGTTGAAGCAGGTTTCAAAATCAGGTCACAAAAATGTAATTTCTGATTGCCCATTTATAATTAGGAAAACTTCTCTTATCAAAGTAGCAGTACTATTGTGGAATTTACCATGAAAGGATGCAGAATAACAGACTGGTCATCTGGACATCTTTGTCAGTGTCTGTCGAGAGGAAATTCTAAAAATCAAATGTTTTCAAATGCAATTTTTTGAGCTTTTTAAGTAAATCAGTTGCCACAAACATTTGTAAAAATGGTATTGCTTTGTTGCCTTACAGAGCAGTATTTAGCATGTGGATGATATTCCTCAACAGCATTTCAATAATTAATTTTGGGTCAGGACCAGGGTGATAAATTTGAAAATATCCAGTCTATGAAAGCTAACAGGTCTGTTTTTTTCCTGCATTTTTGTGCTAAATTCAGAATGAAAAGGAAACGTGACCTTTAAAGAATTTTTATAGAGTATTTTCTTAAGAATTTTTTCAGTTTATCTTCTATTACACAGAATTTGTGCCATGGAAGAAACTCATGTGTTTTGGGAGAGTTGTGTTTTGTTTGTTTTGGGGGTTTTTAAATACCATTTTTTTCTTTAAGCCTTCTCCTATATTACTAATGGATACATGAACTCAGGGATGCTAGTGGTGCTTGTGACGTTGTGCAGTCTACATGGTTTTATAAAAATATAATAATAAG
>NW_020690173.1:0-5069 GCF_002925995.2 Terrapene triunguis
CGGCCCTGTTTGATGGTTTTCCTTTGACTGCTCTGGGATGAGGCAAGGGTAGGGAATTGAACAATATATTACATAATCAGCTAGCCATGGCGCAGTGACAACTCCCTCCCGCTTGAATGGGTCCTCACCAAGACACATGATTCCCTGGTGACTACCTTTTACTCCAAGACCATAAGGGCATGATTTTCAATATAGTCACATTATTCCTTAAACATTACCCATATACACCTCTCACAATCATAAGTATTGATAAGTTACAAGCTTTCAGCAGAGACCTCACCAACTGTCTTTCAAGGAAAACTCCCATGAAAGCCATGTATAATGTGTAGTAAGTTTGTCAGGTCTGAGCCAGGAGTTGCTTGTAAAGAACAGTGAACTCTTTTGCCAGTTGGCATCGGTGGTGTCTGTGTCACAATCATCCCTGCACTTTCCTATACACTATCATCTTTACAATTAACAGGCCAGGAATTGGAACCTGAGTCTTCAGCAGCTTTCATGCTGCAGCCTCAGAACCTTGGATCAAGAGAGAGAGGAACGAGGCCTAAAGCTACAACCTCCCAAGACAAAGAATCACCAGCTGCAGGCTTGCACCAGGAGCAGTGGTGAGTCATGGAGTCCCCCTGTCCCTTCCCACCTCCTCTGAGCAGAGGCAGTGGTGCTATTGTGGAGTCTTCTCTGCTTCATCCTTTGCTGCTCATCAAGGATGTGAAAGAGCAGCTAAACACACACATCAGAAAAAAGAGACTCCAGCTCCTGTGGGGCTTGCCATATATAATCCTGAACTCCCTGGCAGCATCCATCCCATCCATCCCAGAGTTCCTGGAATGCACAGCGCTGCGGGAGTCTAAAGAGTACCAGCGGCCACTCTTCAAGGCAGAAAGGCGTAAGCTCCTTGAGCGACACCTGAGAAAGAAAATGGTGCATCACAAATGGGGCCTTCCCAAGAGAATCCAGAAGGCTTTGAAATGGTTTATTCCTCCTGAGGCAGCCAAACAGGAGCCCATGCTTGATGAGAAGGTTCCTATATCTACCTCTACACATACACGACTTTGTGAAGCTTCATGTGGCAGCTCAGAGGCCTGTACTAGCAGGATCTGTCTGACAGCACAGAGATCTGAAGGCAGTGGACAAACCACAGTGACACTAGACACTACATCTGAGACAGCTATAGCTGGAAGCATGAGAAATCTTCAGAGATGTCAGACCCGAACATGTCCACAGAGTAAAACAGGAGAGGAGTCTCTGCTGCTGGAATGGTCTATGAATTTCAACCCAGATGCAACTGAGCTGCCAGTGATTGGGGAGAAGAAGAAAAAGCACCTGGAGTTCCAGGGAGGGAAGGAGAACCGTGACCTTTCAGAAGACACTGAGGGCTCTGGAGAGACATTTTTGCTGGGTACAAGTCCAGCGAGCACACAACCGGCTCTCCTCAATGGGGCTCAGAGTGAAATTGGAACTAGCTTCATGGAGACACAGTTCAGAAATAACAAAGGACAATGTAACCCAAACCTGGAGCTCGGGATGAAGCTAGAGATGAAATGGGATGTCTCCTACATGTTCCAGAAATCGTCTCCTGCCATGAGACCTCACCCTGCCCAACTCATTTACTGGGAGAGAAAGCCCAGCTCAGGAGCAGAAAAAAGCCCTGTAAGCAGGATCAGTGGGTCTCAAAAATTACCCCATAGGTGCCAAGGGGGATTTTCCCAGGGCCATCAATCCTCCAGAACAGTCACAATCACAGCTGCTTTCACATGCCAGTGGAGAGGAGGTTCCAAATCTAACTTTGTCCAGGAAGGACAGAAATTTCTTGGAATAGCTGGCTCTTGTAGGTCAGTAACTATGCACAGAACTGAGAGTGATGTAGCTGAGCCCTCTAGGGCCCTGTTACTGCCAGGGCAGTTAGCCTCACTGGAGGGTGAGAATCAAGGGGCTAGGCCAAAGATGGCTCTTACACAGCTCCCGCTGGAATCCCAGTTGCAACCCAGCCCAGCTGGAGTTCCTCTTGCTAAGACTCCCCGGGCTCTCAATAGAGACATGCTGGGGAATAAAAATCTTCAGATTAAATTGGGTTTGCAGAGTCCCTCCCAAGTGCCCATGACCCCCAGCACCAACCCTGCAGCCTCCCTGCAAATTCCAGGAGCTGAGGGTGAAGAAAGTCTTGTTACAGATGACACAAAAAAATACTTTGAATTTCACCTGAGAGAAAAATTGCTGCATCAGAAATGGGGACTCCCTAAGAGAGTGCAGGAATCCATGACCCTGTTTCTACTGCTAGACGCAACAATAAATTAATGCCTTTCTTCCCCAAGGAAGACTGGGATGTGCTGGTCAGGGTCTCCTTCCTCTCCTTCAAGGACAGAATTCTACAGTAATTATCACCTCCTCTAAATTTTTGTTACCATTAAATATAACTCTGGATATTCATCTATCTAAATGTCCAATCCCTTTTTGAATCTTACATTCCCGGCCTCAATTGTTACCTGCACAAAATTCTCTGTTACTCACACACTCAAGGAAAACCCACACTTACCCTGTTCCTAGGGCTCAGGCGTAACCCTGTCAATTTTCTGCGGGTTTGCAGGACCTTTTACCAGTGAAAGAGCCTTACACAGTAATATCCTTATCCTCTATTTATTAACAATCACCAAAAACAGAATGCACACACTACACATACAATGTTCACCAGTCCCAATAAGACAGATGAACTTTTCTTGAGAGCCAGTCAGGATCAGGTCATCTGGGGGATTCCAGTTTCTACATGGTGTCATTGGCAGAGTGTTGAGGTCTGGCAGCTCTGATGGGGCTGTGTCTTGGAGTTGGTTCCCAAAGAACTTATTTTTGGACCCCAATTTATATAGTGAAACTTGAGTCCTGCTTAGCTACACCTTAACCAATCATTTTACTAAAATTTTACTAACCAATCCTAACATTGTAACACAATTCTCTAGCCAATTATACCCCACCACCTTAATTAATTTACACCTAGCAAAATTAATTATGTAACAGACAGAAACAATCAAAGAACCAGACAGAGATCAGACAAACAATAGGGAAGTGGGGACCATACTGACAAAACAATAAAGAAGTGAGGATTTCACAACCACGACTATTGATAAGTGATTTCTTGCCAGACAGACACTAGCAAACTAAGTGTTCTTTAACCATCTTAAGATCTGTTTCTTTAACTGGCGATAGTGGGTGCTATTAGACCAGGATCTCCTTCTTAACAGCCTGATATTAAATTGTTTTAATGTAATTTAGATGGGATGTGACTTCCTGCTTCTTAGCTAATGGCTGCTGCTCTTCTAATATGGCTACAGACAAAAGCTTAGGCTTTAGGCCTTATAATATGGCTACAGGAAAAGGCCTTATCTTTACACAATGACTTCCTGTGGCAGTGAGTTCCACAGTCTAATTACACATTGTGTGAAAAAGTATTTCCTTTCGTTAGTTCTGATTTTTCCACCTTTTTATTTCACTGAATGTCCCCTTGTTGTTCTGGTATTAGACAAGAAAAAAAGTGTTATTTAGGAGAAAATCTGAGTTTTCTTTTTTTTAATCACAGGATTCCAGAAATACCAAAGATCACAAGAGTGTAGTTGTAGCTGTGCTGGTCCCAGGTATAACCCAGAGACAAGGTGGGTGAGATAATATCTTTTATTGGACCAATTTCTGTTGGTGAGAGAGACAAGATTTCGAGCTACACCGAGCTCTTCTTCTTGCAGATATACATTGGGGACATGTTCCTGGCTGGGGAGATGGAACTTCAGGGGCACGTTTCTGGGTGGGGGGATAATCTGAAGAAGAGCTCTGTGTGGCTCAAAAGCTTGTCTTTCTCACCAAGAGAAGTTGCTCCAATAAAAGACTTGTCTCTCTCTAAAGATCACAAGACTCAGCAGGGTAGCACAAGAGCTGGCCCAGGATCAGTCTCTGTGCAGAGGGATAGCACAGGGGTTAGAATGCTAGCCTGGGACTCAGAAGACCTGGATTAATTCCATGCTCTGCCACAGGCTATAAAATGAGGATAACAGATTCATAGATTCACACATTCCAAGGCCAGAAGGGACCACTGTGATCATTTAGTCTGACCTCCGTATAACACAGGCCTGCACAACTCGTAAAGCGGCGAGGGCCATATTACTCCAAAGAAAACAGCTGAGGGCCGAAACCTGCCAAGCGCTGCCAACCCCCCCCCCCCCCCCCCCCCCCCCCCCCCCTGAAACACACCCCCCCCCCGCGCCACACACCACACGGAAACAACCCCCCCAGCACTGCCGAAACACCACCCCCCAGCGCCACCTGCCCCGCAGAAACAAACCCTCCTTCCCCAGCGCCACCCCACCGAAACAGCAGTCTTGAACCTCGGTAATTTGTTATAACGGGTCCCTAAGGTAGTATAATTAAGGTAAAAGAAAAATGTCTTTTTGCTAGAAGTAGAATAAGATCTTCCCCCCCACTTTGTAATCAATTGCCCTGTTGAATGAATGAGGTGTGAATGAGGAAGGCGTGGAAGGCAGGCACCTCCAGACAGCTGCAACTCTTGGAGAGGGCAGGGCCGGCTCTAGGATTTTTGCCACCCCAAGCAAAAAAAATTTTGGCTGTCCCCCCCCCCCCTTTTTTTTTGTGCCCCTCCGCCCCCGCCCCCGCCCCAACCCCACCCCTTCCGAACTCCCTTTCCAAATCCCCAGCCCCGTCTCCTCCCCCGGCGTACTGCATTTTCCCCCCCCATTGCTTCCTGCGGGCCTCCCGCCCTAGCTCACCTCCGCTCCGCCTGCTCCCCTGGGTGTGCTGCCGCTCCGCTTCTCCCCCCTCCCTCTCAGGCGAGGGAGGGCGGAGAAGCGGAGCAGCGGGGCGGAGGTGAGCTAGGGTGGGGGGGGCGCAAGAAGTAACGGGGGGTAGAGGAACCACTCGCCGCTCCAGCTCACCTCCGCTCCACCACCACTGCCTCCCCCGAGTGCCCCGCTGCTCGGCTTGTCCTCCCTCCCAGCCTTGCTGCGTGAAACAGCTGTTTCGCGTGCGGCAAGCCTGGGAGGGAAGGGGGAGAAGCGGAGTGGCGGCGGCGCGCTCAG
>NW_020690174.1:0-5795 GCF_002925995.2 Terrapene triunguis
GCTCCCCTTGGCTCTCCTGCACCTCCCCAGCCTTCTCCTCCTGCTGCGTGTCCAACAGCCACTGGTAATAGCCCCGGCGCAGCGTGTCCAGCGCCGGGTGCCCCTGGGGCAGGCGGGGGGCAGCATCTGTCAGCACAGTTCCCACCCTCCTGCAGGCTTCTCCCCGTGCCAGGCACAGACGCCGGCCAGAGCCCCCCGAAACCGTTACAGGCGCCCACATTCCCCTCCACTCCGCCCCAGTGTCCCCCGAGCTCCCCTCCCCCTCTTCTCCGCCCCACAGCGCCCCCTGAGCTCCCCTCCCCTCTGCTCTGCCCCACAGTGTCCCCTGAGCTTCCCTCCCCTCTGCTCCACCCCACAGTGCCCCAAGCTCCCCTCCCCTCTGCCCCACAGTGCCCCCTGAACTACCTTTCCCTCCCCTCCACCGCACAGCACCCCCTGAGCTCCCCTCCCCCTCCACTCAGCCCCACAGCACCCCCTGAGCTTCCCTTCCCCAGCCTTGTGTCCCCCCATGAGCCCCTCTCAGTTCCATTCCCCAGCTGCACAGCGCAGCAGGATGCGCTGCCTTTCCTCCCAGGCCTCCTCACCTGCCAAATCCACAGCACCCAGGCCCGCTGCAGACCCGTGTACCTTCCCAGCCTGCCTGATAACAGCCTCCTCCCCCAGCTGTCAGCCGCAGGAATCCTCCTTCCTTGCCCCCTGTCCCTGGCATCACAGCCAAGCCCCTCATTCACCCCCTGTCCTGTT
The DNA here is from genome assembly GCF_002925995.2 of Terrapene triunguis. Classification (NCBI taxonomy): domain Eukaryota; kingdom Metazoa; phylum Chordata; order Testudines; family Emydidae; genus Terrapene; species Terrapene triunguis. The sequence continues at coordinate 745 of NW_020690174.1, forward strand.
CCTCCATTCCCTTCTGCAGCTCTGCGCACACTGGAGTGATAACAACCCCCCCACACCTTCTTTACCACAGAGGCCTTGCCCAGGCTGGGAGCCCCCAGGCACCTCCCCACTAAGCCACCTGGCGCTGAACTGGCTCATCCGAGTCCAACGGGGAGCCTCCCAGGCAGGTGCAGGCTCCCCGTGACAGAACCCCCTTCCACAGGAGGCCTGGCGCTCCTGCTGCTGGCTGCCTCTAACTGTACGATGATGGTGATCAGGATTGAGGGAGTGATATCCCAATACATCTGTTTTAGATTCATATTCCCCCATTATAGCAGTTTCCTAGTTGCTATTCCTATTTTGTAAGGGATCTCCTGTCCCCTTCTGCCTTGTTAGTGTTTAACTTTCCTTTCCTACCTGCTAACCCCTGGAAAAGCCTAGCTCATACTGGAAAGGCCAACCAGTCTGCCCTTCTGCCTTCAGCTTTTGTATTGAAGGGTTTGTCTGTGGGCAAGTCAGTGAGCTTAGATTCAAAGCTTGATATCTTATAGACTAACAGGAGCTGAAATACTGTTTTAAACAGCAGTTTCCAGCTAAGTCTTAAACTACTATGGACTTCTGTCTGCATGTGTTGGCTAGCATTTCCCTCATTGGCATAGACTTGAGACACTGAGCAGGCAGATGGAGCACCCCGGCGGGGCCCAGTCCACGGGCAAGGGAGGGCAAAGCGCAGTATACACCGTACCTTGGCCTCTGCCACCACAATGCACTCGTCCCACATGTGCAGCTCCTGGTACATTTCCATGGCCTCCTCCACCGCGTTCTGGGCACAGAGAGCAGAGCGTTACTATGGGGCGGGCTTCCCTCTCTGCTGACTCGTCAGCCTGAGCCTGGGGAACACCCTGCCACATGCGGTTAGCTCCCAAAACGAGGCCAGGCTGGGCACTTCAGCCAATGAGTCCGGAATGCTGGGCAGCAGGGTAAACCTCACAGCCAATAAATGAGCCCCCCGCACCTCAGGGAAACCTCGCTCCCACTGAGAAGAGCTGTGAGAAGTGACAGACTCCAGGAGCTCAAGGTGAAGGGGTGACTTGATCACACTCTCTAAATACCTACATGGGGAACAAATATTTAACAACGGGCTCTTCGGTCTAGCAGAGAAAGGTCTAGCACAATCCAGTGGCTGGAAGTTAAAGCTAGACAAATTCAGACTGGAAATAAGGTGCAAATTTTTAACAGTGAGAGTAATTAACCACAGGAACAATTTACTAAGGGCCGTGGTGGATTCTCCATCATTGGCAATGTTTAAATCAAGACTGGATGTTTTCCTAAAAGCTCAGCTCTAGGAATTATTCTGGGGAAGTTCCATGGCCTGTGTTCTACAGGAGGTCAGACTAGATGATCACAATGGTCCCTTCTCTAGAGCCCCACCGCACTGCAGGGCAAACCTCATAGCCAGTTGTGGAGAGGTTATACAGTTCCTGGTCCCAAGGGTCACCAGACAGGACCAGGATGTGGTGCAGTGGGGAGCTTAAGAAATGTAGGAAGGAAGGGAAGGGAGTTCTCTAGACGCTGCTTAAAGCTTGGCACTCTGTGCTTATGTCCTCACACCACAGGGTGTCAGCAGCGGGAAATCCCTCTCTCTCAGGGGAAAAGGAAAGACTCCCACAGCAGCAGAGTGGTGAGGGAGTGGGAACAGTGGAAAGCCAGGGAGCAGAGCTGCGAAAGCTGCAGCAGGAAGGGTGCAGAGTCCTCTCAGCGCAGCAACAGGGCCCATAGCACAGATGACTGCTAGAGAAGTTTGATTTTGGAAACTCAGGCAGCAGCCTTGCTGGATCCGTAGGTCTGAGTGATTCCGGGTGGCTTATGATTTACAGAGAAAGCACAAGAACAGCAGGTACATGCCCTGATATTTGCCATGAGTGATGCTGCTGTTGTGTGCCATACCCATCCGGCTGAGGAAAAGCAAGAAGACTCCAAAGCTGTGACAGAGTGGAATTTTCTGTAATATTTTTGTGACTGATGCGCATGGCAGTGACTCTCTGGCCTAGGGACTGCTGCCCCATGGGGGCAGAAGGGGTAAAAAGCTGCTCTGGGGCAGAGCCAGAGACATGAGATCTTGTGTCAGGTAACTGTCTGGGGTGGGAGGAATGGATTGTTGAAGGACTGGCTGACACCAACCCACATCAATGGAGGATCCTGAGAGAGCCCTAAAGACTGAACAACTGACACCTATCCACAGGAAACTCCAAGGCCTGTTCCTGCCGTGAGATCTGAACTTTGTGTTGTCAAGTTTTATGGGTCCCCCATTTGAGCCTTTGTCTACTTGCTCGCTGCTGCATCCATTAATGAAAGTGCCATTTTGGGTTGCCGTTACCGCGGCCAGAAGAGTAGGAGAGCCGCGTGCCCCAGTGCCGGCCTAGTCTGTAGAACTCTGAGGTGCAGTCTGACCTACTGAATCAAAAGGGCTAGAGGCCATATGCCCCAAGGAATCTCAACTTCATGCTGTTGTGACCAGGTGAGCTTTCGTCTCTGTAACAATTGATCGAATTGCCAAAACTATAACAGGGTTCAGAAAAGAATTAGATAAGTTCATGGAGGATAGATCCATCAATGCCTATTAACCAATATGCTCAGGACGCAACTCCATGCTCTGTGTCCCTAGCCTCTGACTGTCAGAAGCTGGGAGTGGACGACAGGGGATGGATCACTCGATATTTGCCCTGTTCTGTTCATTCCCTCTGAAGCATCTGGCACTGGCCACTGTCAAAAGACAGGACACTGGGCTAGATGGACCATTGGTCTGACCCAGTCTGGCCGTTCTTATGGATTGTCTGAACCCTCAGGTCCAGAAGAAAAGCTCTGGCTTGAGACAAATCCAGTACAGCCCTTATACACTCTATCCGCTGGACGGGGGAAAGGAGAAATTTTCTGCATTGACTAGCAGTCCCAGAGCACTGAATGTTGACTGGAGCAGGAATACACAACAATACCTGCAGTCTGGATCACAAGCCAGTCATCTAGGTAGGGGTAAACTTGGATTCCCGATCTTCTCAGGAAGCCAGCTACTACTGACATAGCTTTGGTAAGAGCCCTGGGAGTTGCTGACAGGCCAAATGGTAGTACAGCGAACTGCTGATGATTTTGATTGACCACATATCTGAGGTACTTCCTATGAACTTGGTTGACTGCCACATGGAAGTAGGCAACTTTTAAGTCGAGGTCGGCACACCAGTCCCCAGATCCAGGGCAGGAATAACAGAAGCTAGGGTGACCATGAGAGACTTTATCTTTTTTAAGAATTTGTTGAGTTGATGCAGGTTTAAAACTGGACTGAGACTGCCCCCCTTTGCTTTTGGGATTAGGAAATAACAGAAATAAAACCCCTTCCCTCTTGGACAGTGTAGAACCTCTTCTCTGGCCCCTGACTGAAGGAGAGATTGCACCTCCTGGAGAAGGAGCTCCTCCTAGGTGTGATCCCTGCAGAGGGATATAGGCGGGGAGGAAGAGGCAGAAACAAACTGAAGGGTGTATCCCACTTCCACAATGCTCACGACCCACTGGTTGAAGTAATTTGGGAGCAAGCACTGAGGAAGTGGAACAGATGGTTTGCAAATGAGGGGGAAATAGGGTCTGGAGAGATGGAGACTGGCCCGGCATCCTCGATTGGGCCATCAAAATGACTGCTGGGCAGTTCCCAGGTGTCTTGAAGGGTCCAGAGCTGGAGCCGAAGCAACAGGAGGGGGAGGCCTGCACTTCTAACCCCTGCACTTCTTTTTTGACAGGTCCTGACAAGGGAGGTGGAGTGGAAAAACAGTGGATCTGTTGAGGTCAATAGCGCTTTCTGACCAGGCAGGCGTGTACAAACCCATGGAGCTTGTTGTCCACTTGGTCTGAGAACAGAGAAGGACCCTCAAACGGCAAGTCCTGAATAGTATTCTGGACTTCACAGGGGAGACCAGAAGACTGTAACCCTGAGGATCTCGGCATGGCAACAATGGATGCCATGGTTCTAGCTGCTGAGTCTGCCACGACCAGACCAGCCGGCAGCCATGTTCTCAGTACTAGTCTGCCCCTGTTCAACAGGGAGAAGAACTTCTGCCTGGCATTCTCAGGACGCAGTTCTGAGAACTTCTCCATGGAGCCCCATAAATTTAAATCATAGAATCATAGAACTGTAGGACTGGAAGGGACCTCGAGAGTCATCTAGTCCCGTCCCCTGCCCTCAAGGCATGACTAAGTATTATCTAGACCATCCCTGACAGGCGTTTGTCATAAGGCCCCAGCAGAGCCTACTGGTTGGCAATTCAAAGCTTCAATCCTCTAGTTGAATAAATGTTCCTGCCAAACAAGTCCCACCTCTTTGAATCCTTTGATTTGGGGGGTGACAGCCTGATGCCCCATCGCTCTCTCTCATTAGCAGCTGTAACAACTAAGGACCCTGGAGATGGGTGGGAGTAAAGTTATTCAAAGCCGTGGGAGGGCACATAGTGCTTCTGCTCTGCTCTCTTTGAGGTGGGAGGCAATGAAGATGGGGTCTGCTATAGCACCTTTACAGACGCCAATACTGCCTCAGTCCCAACCTAGAGGGACCTGCCATTGATCATAGATTCATAGATTCTAGGACTGGAAGGGACCTCGAGAGGTCATGGAGTCCAGTCCCCTGCCCGCATGGCAGGACCAAATACTGTCTAGACCATCCCTGATAGACATTTATCTAACCTACTCTTAAATATCTCCAGAGATGGAGATTCCACAACCTCCCTAGGCAATTTATTCCAGTGTTTAACCACCCTGACCGTTAGGAACTTTTTCCTAATGTCCAACCTAAACCTCCCTTGCTGCAGTTTAAGCCCATTGCTTCTTGTTCTATCCTTAGAGGCTAAGGTGAACAAGTTTTCTCCCTCCTCCTTATGACACCCTTTTAGATACCTGAAAACTGCTATCATGTCCCTTCTCAGTCTTCTCTTTTCCAAACTAAACAAACCCAATTCTTTCAGCCTTCCTTCATAGGTCATGTTCTCCAGACCTTTAATCATTCTTGTTGCTCTTCTCTGGACCCTCTCCAATTT
>NW_020690175.1:0-1216 GCF_002925995.2 Terrapene triunguis
AAGGTACTGCTCCCAAAGGTAGTGACCCTGGGAAACGCGCAGGTCATCATAGATGGCTTTGCCGCGATGGGATTCCCAAACTGCGGTGGGGCTATAGATGGGACTCACATCCCTATCCTGGGACCGGACCACCAGGCCAGCCAGTACATCAACCGAAAGGGCTACTTTTCAATGGTGCTGCAAGCACTGGTGGACCATAGGGGACATTTTACGAACATTAACGTCGGATGGCCGGGCAAGGTTCATGACGCTCGCATGTTCAGGAACTCTGGTCTGTTTAGACGGCTGCAGGAAGGTATTTACTTCCCGGACCACAAAATAACTCTTGGGGATGTGGAGATGCCTACAGTGATCCTCGGGGACCCAGCCTACCCGCTAATGCCCTGGCTCATGAAGCCCTATACTGGCGCCCTGGACACAGAAAAAGAACTGTTCAACTACCGGCTGAGCAAGTGCAGAATGGTGGTGGAGTGTGCTTTTGGCCGTCTCAAGGGGAGATGGAGAAGCTTACTGACTCGCTGTGATCTCAGCGAAACCAATATCCCCATTGTTATTGCAGCTTGCTGTGTGCTCCACAATCTCTGTGAGAGCAAGAGGGAGACCTTTATGGCAGGGTGGGAGGTTGAGGCAAATAGCCTGGCTTCTGATTACGCCCAGCCAGACAGCCGGGCGATTAGAAGAGCCCAGCGGGACGCGCTGTGCATCCGGGAGGCTTTGAAAGCTAGGTTCCTCAGTGAGCAGGGTAACCTGTGACTATTAACTTTGTTTAAAGAGAAGCTGAACCTGCCCCCGTTTCTTTACCCAGTTTATGTTGACTATCCTCTCCAGCTACATACCCCCTTCACCCCCTTCCCAAAAAATAAAATCTGTTCTGTTTTGTTGTTAATGAACACTGTTGTCTTTATTATAGTTTTCGCGGGAATGTTTTAAACCGGGGACGCAGACTGTGGCGGGGGGCGGGTTTAGTGTTGTGATGCAAATGATGCTTCTAAACTCCCGGAATGACAGGCTCCGCACTGGTGGACTGGTTGTCTCAACGGAGCCTGCCAGCACTCCTGGGCGGGACTGCGTGTATGTGTCGGATATGTGACTTTCTGGCAGGGGGAGGAGGGTTACAGATCCCCTGCTGCGTGGCTCTGTGATCCAGGATAAGGACCGCTGCATAAGATCTGTAACTGCCCTCCCCCACCACAAAGTCACAGAGCTCCCCCCCCCC
>NW_020690175.1:1316-6857 GCF_002925995.2 Terrapene triunguis
CCCCCCCCCCTCCACAGAACATGAAAACCACCTCCCAGACTGAGCAGGGCAAGTAGTGACTGCACTGTGTATGTGTCCTGATGCTGGACCTGCCCCCGCCTCTGTACCCTGCTAAAGGTGACTGTCCTGTCCAATTACCAAGCCCCTTCCCCCCCTTCAGACAGACTCTCCTCCCAAAGAAAATCATGGAAACAGTAATTAACAGAAACGAATATTTTATTATGAACCACACATGAAACGAGGGGTGGTGAAACTTGGACGGGGGCTTGTGTGAGGTGGGTAGGAAAGGACTTTTCAAATTTTGGGGAATGAGAGCCCAACAGTGCTAGAGCAGTCTGCACTGGTTGACTGAAAGTTTTAACGGCCCTTGCCGCCCCTCCTTCTTTGGACTTTGGGTGAGGGGGGTGTGGGACTTGGTGGCGGGGGAGGGCGGTTAGAGATAGACCGCAGCAGGGCTCTGTCCTCCTGCCTCCGATCTTGCAGAACATCAACAAGGCGCCGGAGCGTGTCCGTTTGCTCCCTCATTAGTCCAAGCAGCGTTTGAGTCGCCTGTTGGTCTTCCTGACGCCACCTCTCCTCCCGTTCCATGATTGCTCGGTGGATTTCGGACAAGTTCTCTCTCCACTGTGTTTGCTGGGCTGCCTGTGCTCGGGTGCAGGACATTAGTTCTGAGAACATGTCCTCACGCGTCTTCTTCTTCCTCCGCCTAATCTGCGCTAGCCTCTGTGAGTGTGATGCCAGGCTGGGTTGGGAGACAGTCGCAGATGTGTCTGTGGGAATGGGAAAAAGGGAGTGAATTCCTGAGACAGATAAATGAAGTTGTGAACAAAGAACATAGTCTTTCTCTGTGAACAAGACCATGCACTGCACCTCTCACATGCGCACTCAGGACAAGGTCGAATTTTCGGACCTCGCCTTCAGTGCCTGGGGTCTTGCAGTGGCGATCTGAGAAGCGGGGCAGGACACCTCAACTTGTGTAGCAGGCAAACATGGTAAGCCGTAGACTTGTGGCTGCTTAAAACTTTAATAGTAGCACTGGCCTCCTTTCACACTGAAAGCAAAGCCAGTCTCTGCTGCCAGCAATCCGGCAAGCATGAACTCTGCCCCTGTCCCACCCCCTCGAGGCTCTCCCAGGGAAAGATCCCTGTATGCTGCCCCTCTCCCGCCTCCACCGCGTCGCTGTAAAGGAGTCCCAATACTAACATTCCCCTCCCTAATTCAAAGCAGGGCATCATGAGCGACATCACCCTGATGAGGATCTCGGACAGCGAGAAGGAACGCATGCTTAGGGAAAGCATGCAAAAACCAGGGCCGTATGCCGCCATGCTTTGCCGTGCAATGATCCCTGAGTATTTGATTGTCTCCTGGCGAGGAAACGTCTCGTACCATGGAGGACCCAATAAAATCGCTCTCCCCAGGAACCTGATGACCAGGCTTGAACATTACCTGCAGGAGACCTATGTTGAGATCTCACATGAGGATTTCGTCTCTATCCCCGGACATATAGACCGGATTTTGGTGTAGCTGCACTGGCAGGGACTAAAGAGTGGAGCGTCTTGGGGAGCATAATCATGAAAAACCGGACATTGTTAGATTTTTTTTAAATAGTTGGGACTAAAAATTTTAAGGCAAAGAAATCATGAAAAACCCATTGTTAATATTATAAATATTCCAGTTCTGTTAAAAATAAAAGTTTAGATGTTTAAATCACTTCAGGAAAAACCCATTGTTAATATTTTAAATATTCCAGTTCTGTTAAAAATAAAAGTTTAGATGTTTAAAGCACTTACTGCTTGATCCTTCCCCTGATTCTGTGTCCGGGGTAACGGATGGGGACGGTTGGTAGGGGATCTCGGTAAGGGTGATGAAGAGCTCTTGGCTGTCGGGGAAATCAGCGGTGCAAGCGCTGTCGACTGCCTCGTCCTCCTCATCTCCTTCCTCATCTTCCCCGTCCGCTAACATGTCCGACGAGGAACCGGCCGCGGACAATATCCCATCCTCAGAGTCCACGGTCACGGGTGGGGTAGTGGTGGCGGCCGCACCTAGGATGGAATGCAGTGCCTGGTAGAAACGGGATGTGTGGGGCTGGGATCCGGAGCATCCGTTTGCCTCTTTGGTTTTTTGGTAGCCTTGTCTCAGCTCCTTGATTTTCACGCGGCACTGCGTTGCATCCCGGCTGTATCCTCTCTCTGCCATGGCTTTAGAGATCTTCTCGTAGATCTTTGCATTCCTTCTTTTGGAGCGCAGCTCTGAAAGCACAGACTCATCGCCCCACACAGCGATGAGATCCAAGACTTCCCGATCAGTCCATGCTGGGGCCCTCTTTCTAGTCTGCGATTGCACGGCCATCTCTGCTGGAGAGCTCTGCGTCGTTGCCAGTGCTGCTGAGCTCGCCACGATGTCCAAACAGGAAATGAGATTCAAACTGCCCAGACAGGAAAGGGAATTCAAATTTTCCCGGGGCTTTTCCTATGTGGCTGGTCAGAGCATCCGAGCTCTGACCGCTGTCCAGAGCATCAACAGAGTGGTGCACTGTGGGATAGCTCCCGGAGCTATTACCGTCGATTTCCATCCACACCTAGCCTAATTCGATATGGCCATTTCGAATTTAGCGCTACTCCTCTCGTTGGGGAGGAGTACAGAAGTCGAATTTAAGAGAGCTCTATGTCGAACTAAATAGCTTCGTGGTGTGGACGGGTGCAGAGTTAATTCGATGTAACGGCGCCAAATTCGACATAAAAGCCTAGTGTAGACCAGGCCTAAGTTGGCACAGAACAGGGATACACATGTTGAGATTTCTAACACGGTTGAGGAGAATTTAACCACATATCTTCTATTCATTTTAATGGGTTTACTACTTTGAAAAACTCAACTTCTATATCTATTATTTCAATAGAATTTCTCTCTCTGTCCACTTCTCTGCATCTTCCCCCCGCCCCAAGTCTCTTTCCTATTCTTCCCACTTAGCCTCCTCCCTGCTCCATCTTTCACCTTATTTATATATTTTTTCTCCTTACCTTTTTATGTATCTATCTTCTGTACTTAGATGGTCCCCATCTCCCTAATATCTGAGCACCTCAGTCTGTAAGTACATATCCTCACAGCACTCCTGTGAGGTTCAAAAGAACTATTATCCCCATTTAACAATCAGGGAACTGAAGCACAGAGAGGATAAGTGACTTGCCCAGGGTCACAAAAAAGTTGCTTGTGGCAAAGCAGGAATTAAATCTAGGTTTTCCATAGGCTAGACTACACACTAAACCATAGACCATCCCTTCTCTCTTCCCTTCTACCCCATTATCTAGTAGGCAGAGTACAGAGTTCAGCTCAAGTGTGCAAGTGGGGTTGAAATTTAAACAAGCAAGATCACTCATCATGGCTCTTCCATTTTCGTCTGCTGCACAAAAGCGAATATTCACTGGCCTCAAGAAAAGCACCAGATCTAGTGTTGCAGCAGAATGAGGGGATACTGGGAGTCTTGAGAGAGGAAAAAATACTTTTCCTCAAGTCTTTACAGGGATGAATTGGAGCAGACAGACTGAATCTACTGCCAAGGTTAAACTTTTTATTTTCAATGACACCAATTATTTTGAGCACCAAAAGCTTCAATTATCTCAAGCAGCCAATTAACAAGTTGAATTCAAAAAATCAGAAACCACTCTGAAATTGCCCAGCGTTCAAATTATTTTTCGATCCAAATAGCATAGCTTGCAACTTTCTAAAACTACTTTTCTGCCTTTCATGTTCACATCTAAAGAAGACTATTGGGACCGAAAGGTTTGCCACCTTCCATCTCAGACCACTGTCTGAAAGTAATGGCTACGCGATTTCACAAATAAGACCTCTTTGCTCCCAAAAAAGTGTTGTAAAGGTAATCCAGGTGTGCAGATCTGCATTAGGTCATGCTGCTAAAGCATCAGGCAGCCTAATTTAGAGGGTCCTCTATTAATGTGTTCTCTGTGTTTGCACAGGATTTGTTCCCTTAGAAAGGCTGATCCTCTGTATAAAGTGTCTCTTATGTTGTGGTGGTTCATGCCCTCCTATTATGGCTACTAAGCTATTTCTACAATAAAATTTGTGGCTCCTTAAAAGGTGCTAATATATAATCCCAGAGCCACATCTGTGCATACTTTGAAAGACGTAATTTGAAAGAAATTTATCAAGATGTCTGATTGTGGAGTTTATGGCTAGTGCTAGAATTTGCATGTGCTATCCAGAGTGCTAAATCCTGCTACTAGGGACACATTTACAAGGAGATACTACAGTGTAACATTAGTAGCATTTCAAATGCGTGGGATCATACTTAATACCAGGTTTCTAAACATACCCAATTCCCTGTATTGTATTCATGATGCACAATTAGGTAATTGTCCCTTAAGAGAGGCACAGGAAGACCGGATTTCTGAGTGTGTGTGTGTGTGTGTGTGTGCTGAGTTGGGCTGTTGAGAGAAGAATGTGTTTAGTTTACCCTAACAGGTGTGGATCTTCATTCCTGTGAGCAGTCTAAATGAAAACAATACACTCCCAACCAATATACGCATTTTGGCCACTCATCTCTCCTGTGGATTTATTTGTTGAAACAAAAGACACCAGCCATGCCTCAATATGCCCAACACCTAAACCTCCAGCCACTGACCAGGGCTCTGCAGGTGCAAACCCCTATTTAGATACCCTGTCTCTGACAGTGTCTAATGTTTCATTGGAAGGTAAAATCCACCCTAATGCCCCTAGGTAATGTCCTGCATGGGGGGAAAAAAATTCCTTCCTGACCCATGAGGTGATTTGTTGAAGTCCAGTAGCAGGAGATAAGGTTACCTTTGTATGTTAGCTTGTATAACTATAAAGGTTATTAGGTGTCGTAAAATTATACAGGCCTTTTAAAATTCAACCACAGTAACTGTCTCGATGGCCTAAGGTAGTGAATTCCACAGATTCACTCTACCTGCATGAAGGCTAATTTCCTTTTATTTGTATGAATAGTCAATATAAAAACCACCTCCAACCTAGGGTAAAGTGGAATTGAAACTTTGCCACCAGCCCAAAGACATGATAAGAGGTGTGTGTTACCATGTTACAGAGATCAGAGCGTGTCATCTATATCTGAACCTATGGGATTGGATGGATCTATTTTTCTCAGGTCAGAAGACAGTGTGATCCAGTGGGTAGGGCAGTGTCAAGGCTGGTTCCCCACTTTGAACTTTAGGGTTCAAATGTAGGGGCCTGCATGAAAACTTCTAAGCTTATCTACCAGCTTAGCTTTGGTCCGCTGCCACCATCACAAGAATTCCCTCCCTGGGAAGCCTTGAGAAACCTTTCACCAATTCCCTGGTGAACACAGATCCAAACCCTCTTGGATCTTAAAACAAGGAGAAATTAACCATCCCCCCTCCTTCCTCCCACCCTCCTTTCACCAACTCCTGGTGAATACAGATCCAAACCCCCTTGGATCTTAAAACAAGGAGAAATCAATCTGGTTCTTAAAAAAAGAAGGCTTTTAATTAAAGAAAAAGGTAAAAATCATCTCTGTAAAATCAGTATGGA
>NW_020690176.1:0-286 GCF_002925995.2 Terrapene triunguis
CAGGAAAATGACTACCAAAGAAGAAAAAGCTAAAGAGGAGGCCCACAAGAGAGCTATGGAGCTGAAAGAAAAAGAGATAGAGCTGAGAGACAGAGAAGAGAAAGCCAAAGAGGCGGCCCACAAGAGAGAGATAGAGCTGAGAGACAGAGAAGAGAAAGCCAAAGAGGCGGCCCACAAGAGAGAGATGGAGCTGAAAGAAAAAGAGATGGAACTGGAAGCAGCAAGGACTAGGCAGGGTGCATCAGACCATCCTAACAACTCCTCTCCAGGTACCACTTCCCATCCC
>NW_020690176.1:386-4825 GCF_002925995.2 Terrapene triunguis
CCGCAGCTCAGTGGACCCTTAGCAGAGGTGGCGGCTGAAATGCCTAAGGAACACATGAACAGTTATGAACTTTTTAAAAACAAGGCCAGAATCAGAATGGGGCTAACACCTGAGCATGCCCGTCGGCGGTTCAGAGCCCTAAGGTGGAAACCCGATGTGTCATTTACCCGACATGCCTACCACATTGGGAAAAATTGGGATGCCTGGATATCAGGAGCAAATGTTAAATCTACGGAAGAGTTGCCCTTCCTATTGCAAATGGAGCAGTTTTTAGAGGGTGTTCCTGAGGAAATAGAAAGGTACATCCTAGATGGGAAGCCCAAAACTGTAACCGAGGCGGGGGAGATTGGAGCCAAATGGGTGGAGGTGACAGAAAGGAAAAAAGCTAGTAGCAGTTGGAGCGAATATCAGAAGGGGCAAGCCGAAACAAAACCTTACCACCGGGGACAACCCAAGGCCCCACCCACATCCCAAGGGAAACCCCAGACGCCTTCTCACCCCACCACACCAGTCTCCATCAACCAACATCGCCCCGGTGATACCTTAGCAGGACGATGTTTTAAATGTAATGAACTGGGGCATATAAAGGCTCACTGCCCCAAGAACCCCAACCGATTACAGTTCATTACACCCCAATCACACCAAAAATCCCCAGACCCAGATGCCTCTCTCATACCCTCGGAGCGAAGGGAAACCTTGAGAGTGGGCGGAAAGAAGGTTATCGCTTGGAGGGACACTGGGGCACAAGTGTCAACTATCCACCAATCCCTAGTGGACCCCAAACTCATCAACCCGGAGGCTACAGTGACAATTCAACCCTTCGTGTCACAGTCTGTAACCTTGCCTACAGCCCAGTTGCATGTCCAGTACAAGGGCTGGGCAGGAATGTGGACTTTTGCAGTCTATGACAATTATCCCATCCCCATGCTGCTGGGGGAAGACTTGGCCAACCATGTGAAGCTAGCCAAGAGGGTGGGAATAGTCACCCGCAGCCAGGCTAAGCAAGCTTCCACCCCCATCCCTGTTCCTGAGCCGTCCACCAGGGCCCCGTCTGTGTTACCGGAGACCCAAACACAGGTGGTGGAACCAGATCCCCTGCCAACGACTGCAACAGCCGTAGTGGATCCAATCCCAGAGACCCAGCCAAAGCCAGTCCCGGAACCGGAACTGGCAACGCAACCAGCACCAGAACCATTGCCGGCACGGAGTCCAGCGCTTGCAAACCCGTCTACAACTCCAATGCCAGAGGGCACCAGCGAGCCTGAACTGGCGGAAGCAGCAGATAACCCTCCCCAAGAGGCTCAGCCAGAGCCTGAGATACCACATAGTGCACCAGCGGACAGCGGTTCACGGTCAGTGGAAACAGCCCCAGCACCTGCATCGCTTCCAGAGGGACCAAGCCCCAGTCCACAGTCCAAGGAGGAACTGATGTCTCCAGCATCAAGGGAACAGTTCCAGGCCGAGCAGGAAGCAGATGACAGCCTTCAGAAAGCTTGGGCGGCGGCACGGAGCACCCCACCGCCTCTCAGCTCTTCTAACCGATCCCGGTTTGTTGTAGAACAAGGACTTTTATACAAGGAAACTCTTTCTGGTGGGCACCAGGAAGACTGGCATCCTCAAAGACAGTTGGTGGTTCCCACTAAGTATCGGGTAAAGCTCTTGAGCTTAGCCCATGATCATCCCAGTGGCCATTCTGGGGTGAACAGAACCAAAGACCGGTTGGGGAAGTCCTTCCACTGGGAGGGAATGGGCAAGGACGTTGCTAATTATGTCCGGTCTTGTGAGGTGTGCCAACGAGTGGGAAAGCCCCAAGACCAGGTTAAAGCCCCTCTCCAGCCACTACCCATAATTGAGGTCCCATTTCAGCGAGTAGCTGTGGATATTCTGGGTCCTTTCCCAAAGAAGACACCCAGAGGAAAGCAGTACGTACTGACTTTCATGGATTTTGCTACCCGATGGCCGGAAGCTGTACCCTTAAGCAACACCAAGGCTAAAAGTGTGTGCCAGGCATTAGCAGACATTTTTGCCAGGGTAGGTTGGCCCTCCGACATCCTTACAGATTCGGGAACTAATTTCCTGGCAGGGAACATGAAAAACCTGTGGGAAGCTCATGGGGTGAATCACTTGGTTGCCACCCCTCATCACCATCAAACCAATGGTCTGGTGGAGAGGTTTAATGGAACTTTGGGGGCCATGATACGTAAATTCATAAATGAACACTCCAATGATTGGGACCTAGTGTTGCAGCAGTTGCTTTTTGCCTACAGGGCTGTACCACATCCCAGTTTAGGGTTTTCACCATTTGAACTTGTGTATGGCCGCGAGGTTAAGGGGCCATTACAGTTGGTGAAGCAGCAATGGGAGGGGTTTACGCCTTCTCCAGGAACTAACATTCTAGACTTTGTAAGCAACCTACAAAACACCCTCCGACACTCTTTAGCCCTTGCTAAAGAAAACCTAAAGAATGCTCAGGAAGAGCAAAAGGCCTGGTATAATAAACATTCCAGAGAACGGTCCTTCAAAGTAGGAGACCAAGTCATGGTCTTAAAGGCGCTCCAGGCCCATAAAATGGAAGCGTCGTGGGAAGGACCATTCACGGTCCAGGAGCGCCTAGGAGCTGTTAACTATCTCATAGCCTCCCCCACCTTCAACATAAAGCCTAAGGTATACCATGTTAATTCTCTTAAGCCCTTTTATTCCAGAGGATTAAACGTTTGCCAGTTCACAGCCCAGGAAACAGATGACGCGGAGTGGCCTGCAGGTGTCTACTACGAAGGAACAAGGAATGGTGGCGTGGAAGAGGTGAACCTCTCCACGACCCTGGGACGTCTGCAGCGACAGCAGATCAAGGAGCTGTGCACAAGCTTTGCACCGATTTTCTCAGCCACTCCAGGACGGACCGAACGGGCATACCACTCCATTGACACAGGTAATGCTCACCCAATTAGAACCCCACCCTACCGGGAGTCACCTCATGCCCAAGCGGCTATACAAAGGGAGATCCAGGACATGCTACAGATGGGTATAATCCGCCCCTCTAACAGTGCATGGGCATCTCCAGTGGTTCTAGTTCCCAAACCAGATGGGGAAATACGCTTTTGCGTGGACTACCGTAAGCTAAATGCTGTAACTCGTCCTGACAACTATCCAATGCCACGCACAGATGAGCTATTGGAAAAATTGGGACATGCCCAATTCATCTCTACTTTAGACTTAACCAAAGGGTACTGGCAAGTACCACTAGATGAACCCGCTAAGGAAAGGTCCGCCTTCGTCACCCAGGCAGGGGTGTATGAATTCAATGTACTCCCTTTCGGGTTGCGAAATGCACCCGCCACCTTCCAAAGACTTGTAGATGGTCTCTTAGCGGGATTGGGAGAATCTGCAGTTGCCTACCTCGATGATGTGGCCATTTTTTCTGATTCATGGACAGAACACCTGGAGCACCTGGGAAAAGTCTTCGAGCGCATCCGACAGGCAGGACTAACTGTTAAGGCTAAAAAGTGTCAAATAGGCCAAAACAGAGTGACGTACCTGGGGCACCAGGTGGGTCAAGGAACTATAAATCCCCTACAGGCCAAAGTGGATGCTATCCAAAAGTGGCCGGTTCCAAAGTCAAAGAAACAGGTCCAATCCTTCTTAGGCTTGGCCGGATATTATAGGCGATTTGTACCACACTACAGCCAAATCGCCGCCCCGCTGACAGACCTAACCAGAAAGAAACAGCCAAATGCAGTTCAGTGGACTGATGAGTGTCAAAAGGCCTTTAACCAGCTTAAGGCAACACTCATGTCTGACCCTGTGCTAAGGGCCCCAGACTTTGACAAACCGTTCCTAGTAACCACAGATGCTTCCGAGAGAGGCGTGGGAGCAGTTTTAATGCAGGAAGGACCGGATCAAGAATTCCATCCTGTCGTGTTTCTCAGCAAAAAACTGTCTGAGAGGGAAAGTCACTGGTCAATCAGCGAAAAGGAATGCTACGCCATTGTGTACGCGCTGGAAAAGCTACGCCCATATGTTTGGGGACGGCGTTTCCAACTACAAACAGACCATGCTGCGCTACAGTGGCTTCATACCGCCAAGGGAAATAACAAAAAACTTCTTCGGTGGAGTTTAGCTCTCCAAGATTTTGATTTTGAAATACAACACATTTCGGGAGCTTCTAACAAAGTGGCTGATGCACTCTCCTGGGAAAGTTTCCCAGAGTTAACTGGTTAACAATTGTTCTTGGAATGAAACATATTGTTAGTTTTTATATAATCAGTAGTATGTCTTATTAACTCTGTTTTCTCCTAGAACTCCAGGAAGAAATCACAGCCAGTGTGGAACCGAACGTCCAACACTATCTGTGATTTGGGGGGCGTGTCATAACTATGAAGGGAAGGGTAACAGCTCTCTGTGTACAGAGACTCCAAATCCTTTTACCTGTAAAGGGTTAA
>NW_020690177.1:0-3695 GCF_002925995.2 Terrapene triunguis
GGAGAGCAGTTCATACCCCAGCTTCCATCTATTTCTCACTCGAGAGCAAAATCTTAACTGCAACCTCAATACAATTAAAGCAGAATAACTTCCCAAATGCATGGATTGTGTGACTGTCAGATGTGCCAATGCTCTGATATGGTCTTACACTGCAGTCTAGAAAATGGAAAAAAAAACAAAAAAAACCCCTCAGAATCTAGAGAAAGAAGAGACTGATTTGATCCAATTCCTTTGGCAGGGTGGGTTTCTTCCCCCCTTTAACTATGGTATGTAACCTATCGCTGAAACAATCTTCTGTACCAGATACATGAAAGATAGCTAATGTCACAATGATTTTTAAAAAGAATGTCAGAAAGCATTTGGCTAAGAGTGATCCAGTTGATATAGTATACTTGGATTGTCAGAAATCCTTTGACAAGGTTCCTCACCAAAGGCTTTTAAGGAAACTAAGTAGTAATAGGATAACAGGGAAGGTCCTCTCGTGGATCAATAAAAGGTTAAAAGACAGGAAACAAAGGGTAGGAATAAATGGTCAATTTTCAGAATGGAGAGAGGGAAATAGCGGGGTCCCCCAAGGATCTGTACTGGGATTTATGCTATTCAACACATTCATAAGAGAGAGAAAAATGGTAAACAGTGAGGTGGCAAAATTTGCAGACTATACAAAATTACTCAAGATAAATAAGTCCAAAGGTTACTGTGAAGAATTACAAAGGGATCTCACAAAACTGGGTGACTGGGCAAGAAAATGGAAGATGAAATTCAACATTGATAAAAGCAAAGTAAGGCACATTGGAAAAAGTAATCCCAACTACACATATATAATGATGGGTCTAAATTCGCTGTTACCACTCAAGAAAGAGATTTTGGAATCACAATGGATAGTTCTCTGAAAAATACAGCTCAGTGATCAGCAGTGGCCAAAAAGGCTAACAGAATGTTAGGACCTATTAGGAAAGAGATAGAATTAGACAGAAAATATCATAATGCCATTTTATAAACTCATGATACGCCCACACCTTGAATACTGTGTCCAGTTCTGGTCAACCCATCTCAAAAAAGGATATGTTACAATTGGAAAAGGTTAAGAGAAGGGAAACAAAGATGATCAAGTGTATGGAACAGCTTCCATATGAGAAGAGACAAAAAAATTAGGGCTGTTCAGCTTAGAAAAGAGACAACAAAAGGGGGACAGGACGGAGGTGTGTAAATCATGAATGGTGTGGAAAAAGTGAATAGAGAAGTATTTACCCTTTCCCACAATACAAAAACCAGGGGTCACCCAATGAAATTAATAGGCAGCAGGTTTAATACAAACATGAGGAAGTATTTTTTTCATACAACACACAATTAATCTGTGGAACTCATTGCCAGAGGATGGTGAAAAGTATAACTGGGTTCAGAAAAGAATTAGATAAGTTCATGAAGCATAAGTCATTCAATGGCTATTAGCCAAGTTGGTCAGGGATGTAACCCCATGCTTGGGGCGACCCTAAACCTCTGACTGTCAGAAGCTGGAAGGGGAAGATGGGGTGGATCACTCCAATTGCCCTGTGCTGTGCACTTCCCCTGAAGGTCTGGTACTGGCCACTGTTTGAGATAGGATACTGGGTTAGGTGAACCATGGGTCTGACGCAGAATTGCAGTTCTTATGTACATTTATGAGTGCTGTGACCAGATTAATTAAAAGCATGACCAGCTGGAGAGCTCCCACCACTTACTTTGGATGACGTTAGAGCTAATTGTCAGGATTTTAAAAAATATTCATGGGATCCCATTGATCCTAACTTTCCTCCTTTTACTTTGCTAACTAGTTCCTCAGCACACCTTAGACTAAGCTGTGGAATAAAATCCAAGGGAAATGCTGTAACTGCACCAAAACTACAGTAGGGTACAATTGTGAACTGGCAGAAAGATGGACTCCATATCAGGGTCCATCCTAGGCACCTTTGGTAGGACATTTCCCTGCTCTTTGCCTCCTTCTCCATATCTGTACAAAAGGCAATACTAAAAACTGGCTGACATTTTCAGATGATGGACAGTTCTGCCTTCCGACTATAGCACTGGATGGTTTCGTTAAGGCACAGCCGATAGTAAGGGGCAGTGTAGACAACCATCACCATTAGACGTGGTTGAAATTTCTCCAGTGGAACAGCTTTCCATTTAAAAACCCTGATTCAATGCAACTGAAGTGTTTTGTGGGAATGTATCGATTTACTTGAAATTTTTGAGGGAGAATTATTTAAATGTTTTGTTTTGACTTTATTATTTTTAACTATTAATTATATTATATTATATAAAAGTTGAAAAGTTTTTGTCAATGACACTATTCCTAGGCCAGATCAAAAAGGATGTGGCCAATATGGAGACAACTTATGATGGAGTCAAACATCTTTCTCTGCCAGACTGCAGTGAGGGGAAAGGGTTACCTCATGTGCTCAACACGCAGGGGCAGGAATAGAAGTGCTTGTGACAGTGGGGGGCAGGAATCGGCAGCCCTGAGGTTAACTTCCGGTTTATGTCTTATGTTCCTTAAAATTCATGTTTCAGGATTTCAGCTGGCCACCTGCAGGGGTCAAGAAGGGATTTTTCTTTTGTACCCTGATGTATTTTTTTCTCTTCTTCCTCTGAAGCATGAGGGATGGCCACGGCTGGAGATGGGACATTGGCAGAAAGGTCCAGGGCTCTAAGGGGGCACCAAGCATTCTCTCTCTCTCAGGTGCTGGACTGGCTGATTCTTGCTCACATGACCAGGGTCTAACTGATTGCCATATGTGGGGTTGGGAATAATTTTCCCCTGGTGAGACTGGCAGTGACCTTGGCGGGGGGGGGGGTCACTTTCTTTTGCAGTGTGGGGGGTACGGGTCACTTGCCAGGATTATCTGGATGTATCTCACTTAATCATCTCCCTGCCATTGTGGGGGCCTGAGGCACTGGTGCCGCTCGGTCCCCCCTGTTCTTTGCCTGTGGCACATCCTAGTCTCGTCTCCTGAGGGCTGTGATAATTTGGTCTCATTTTGGTTGCTGGGTTTAGTGTGCGGGTGCGGGGTGGGGGGTGCTGGTGGCCTGTGCTATACAGGGAGAACATAAGAATGGCCATACTGGGTCAGACCAAAGGTCCATCCAGCCCAGTATCCTGTCTACCGACAGTGGACAATGCCATTTGCCCTGGAGTGAGTGATCCTAACAGGTAATGATCAAGTGATCTCTCTCCTGCCATCCATCACCCCCCTCTGACAAACAGAGTCTAGGGACACGATTCCTTACCCATCTTGGCTAATAGCCATTAATGGACTTAACCTCCATGAATTTATCCAGTTCTCTTTTAAACCCTGTTATAGTCCTAGCATCCACAACCTCTTCAGGAAAGGAGTTCCTGTGCGGAAAGGTTGACTGTGCACTGTTGGACTAGATGATCTGGCCATCCCTTCTGACCTTAAACTGTATTAGTTCATCTACACTGCAATAAAAATCCCATGGCACCGAGTCTCAGAGCTTGGGTCATTTGACTCAAGCTCACAGGGCTTGGGCTGAGGGGCTAAATGTAGCCGTGTAGATGTCTGGGCTTCGACTGCAGCCGGGGCTCTGAGACCCACCTGCATCACAGGGTTTCAGAGCCCAGGATCCAGCCTGAGCCCAAATATCTACTGTCAAGGCTGTATCCCCACTTTGAACTTTAGGGTACAAATGTAGGG
>NW_020690178.1:0-620 GCF_002925995.2 Terrapene triunguis
CATTCCTCGCTGAATCCCTTTGCATTTGGCTGTGTTAAAACACATTTCGTTTGAATGGGCCACACTTCCCAAGCAATCCAGATCACTCTGTGTCACTGCCCTGTCCTCATCAGCCTGTATCAGTCCTCCAGTCTTTGGGTCATCTGCAAGTTATGTCAGAAGATACATATCTACTTCAGATCATTGATGAAAATGTTGAATGGTATCAGTGCTGCAGAACCCCACTAGAAATACCTCCTTTAGGTGATGAGTCCTTATTAATGACTTTTTTTAAATCAATCAGTTCACCAGTTCTTAATCTGATTAGTATGCACTGTGCTAAATTTTTATCAGAAAATCATGTGGTACTTACAAAAGTCTAAGGGTTAGATCGACAAAGAGGGTTAGGAGCCCAGATCTACTTTTGATGCCTGAATCCAATATTTAGATACTTAAAATCCCTGCTTAGCTTTCAGAATTGCGCACTAGCCAGTAGGCTATACAGTCATTCTGTCTCTTCTTCTGGCCCAATAATTAAGTAAAATACTTACATATTTTATACAGCATAGAATAGCTTCAAGAGTAGAGACTGAAAGAAACCCATCTCAATATACCCTATAGCCTAGGTAGGTTAGGACAGT
>NW_020690178.1:720-2017 GCF_002925995.2 Terrapene triunguis
GAGAGTGAACATAAGAACATAATGTAAGAATGTCCATAACAGGTCAGACCAAAGGTCCATCTAGCTCAGTATCTTGTCTTCCATCAGTGGCCAAAGCCAGATGCTTCAAAGGGAACGAACAGAACCTGGCAATTTTCCAGTCATTCATCCCTTGCTGTTCAATCATGGCATCTAGCACTAGAGGTTTAGGGACACCCAGAGCATGGGATTGCGACCCTGGTAATCTTGGCTAATAACCAGTGATGGATTTGTCCTCCATGAATTTATCTAAGTCTTGCTTGAGGTAATTATATTTTTAGCCTTCACAACATCACCTGACAATGAGTTCCACAGGCTGACTGTGCATTGTGTGAAGTACTTCTTTTTGTTTGTTTGTTTTTTAACCTGTTGCCTATTAATTAACTAATTAATTAATTAATTTGATTGGGTGACACCCTAGTTCTTGCCTTATGTGAAGGGATAAATAACACTTCCCTATTCACTTTCTCCATACCATTCATGATTTTATAGATGACTAGCCTATCACTCCTTACTCATCTCTTTTCTCTCCTCATATGGAAACTGTTCAATCCCCTTTGTCATTTTATTGCGAGTCTGCACTTTTCCAATTCTAATATACATATTTTTGGATTTTTGGATGGGACCAGAACTGTATGCAGTACTCAAGGTGTGGGTGTACAAGGGATTTATATGGTGGCATTATGATATTTACTGTTTTAGTATCTATCCCTTTTCTAATGGTTCCTAACATTTTGTTAGATATTTTGACTGCCGCTGCAGATTGAGTAGATGTTTTCAGAGAACTATTCACCATGAGTCCAAGATCTCTTTTTTAAGTGGTAGCAGCTAATTTAGTCCCCATCATTTTGTATGTATAGTTGGGATTGTGTTTTTCCAATGTACATTACTTTGCACATATCAACACTGAATTTTATCTGTAATTTGGTGGCCAGTCACCCAGTTTTTGATATCCCTTTGTAACTCTTCGCAGTCAGTTTTGAATTGAACTATCTTGAGTAATTTGGTAACTTTCACAAATTTTGCCACCTGACTGCTTACTCACTTTTCCCAAATCATTTAAGAATATGTTGAACAATACTGGTCCTAGTGTAGTTTCTTGTGGGACCCTGCTATTTACCTCTCTCCACTGTGAAAACTAACCATTTACTCCTACACTTTGTGTCTTATCGTTTAGCAAGTTACTGACCCATGATAGCACCTTCCCTCGCATCCCGTGACTGCTGAGTTTGCTGAAAAGCATTTGAGGAGGGACTAGGATGGTCACACATGCATTCCC
>NW_020690179.1:0-5247 GCF_002925995.2 Terrapene triunguis
CAGTGTCTCCACCAGCTCCATGGTCAGATGTAGCACGATCCCGGACACGACCTGCCGGGAAATTGGGGAGCCCGGCCTGGGGATGAGTCCCAGCGTGACCCCCCAGCCTTGCCCCCTGCCCCTGAATACCAGGAAATATGAGGGGCTGAGGTCTGAGCCTCCCCATTGCCACATGCTGCCTCCTAGGCCGTGTCCAAGCAAAGGCAGTTGTGGGGGGGTGTCATAACTATTAAGGGAAGGGTAACAGCTCTCTGTGTACAGAGACTCCAAATCCTTTTACCTGTAAAGGGTTAAGAGGCTCGGGTAACCTGGCTGACACCTGACCCGAAGGACCAATAAGGGGGCAAGATACTTTCAAATCTTGAGGGGGGGGGAAAGGCTTTTGTGTGTGCTCTTTGTTTTAAGGGGTGGTTCGCTCTTGGGACTGAGAGGGACCAGACATCAATCCAGGTTCTCCCCATCTTTCTAAACAAGTCTCTCCTATTTCAAACTAGTAAGTAAAGACAGGCAAGGCGTCTTAGATTTACTTTGTTTTCTCAACTTGTAAATGTACCTTTTTACCAGAGTGTGTATCTTTGTTTGCTGTACTTTGAACCCAAGACAGAGGGGAGTCCTCTGAGCTCTTTAAGTTTGATTACCCTGTAAAGTTATTCTCCATACTGATTTTACAGAGATGATTTTTACCTTTTTCTTTAATTAAAAGCCTTCTTTTTTAAGAACCAGATTGATTTCTCCTTGTTTTAAGATCCAAGGGGGTTTGGATCTGTATTCACCAGGAGTTGGTGAAAGGAGGGTGGGAGGAAGGAGGGGGGATGGTTAATTTCTCCTTGTTTTAAGATCCAAGGGGGTTTGGATCTGTGTTCACCAGGGAATTGGTGAAAGGTTTCTCAAGGCTTCCCAGGGAGGGAATTCTTGTGATGGTGGCAGCGGACCAAAGCTAAGCTGGTAGATAAGCTTAGAAGTTTTCATGCAGGCCCCTACATTTGAACCCTAAAGTTCAAAGTGGGGATACAGCCTTGACATGGTGGCAGCGGTGGAGATCGTTTAAACCCAAAAGCCAGTAAGAGATTTTTTTTTTTCCTTCTAGCTGCTTGGAGAGCAGAGCTGAAGGTAGATGCAGTTCAAAGGGAGCAAACTTTGAACTGGTAAAGGTAATTTACAGGCTGAATTGTTTTTTTTTTTTCTTTTTACATCCTCGGGAGTAGCTTGTTAGAAAGTCTCTGTTAACTCAGCAGCAGCCAGAGCTAAGTACATCCCAGTCTCAGTCAACTGCAGAGGGTGTGACCCAGCACAAGAAAACAGGAAAATGACTGCCAAAGAAGTAACTAACAAAATAGAACTGGCCAGACTAGAAGCAGAAGAAAACGAGAGAAAACATCAGAGACTGCTTGAAATTAAAAAACTCGAGGCAGAGCAGCATGAAAGAGAAGAAAAAGCCAAACAGGAGGCCCATGAAAGAGAAGAAAAAGCCAAACAGGAGGCCCATGAAAGAGAAGAAAAAGCCAAACAGGAGGCCCACAAGAGAGAGATGGAACTGGAAGCAGCAAGGACTAGGCAGGATGCAGCAGACCATCCTAACAACTCCTCTCCAGGTACCACTTCCCATCCCAGGAAATTCCCCACCTACAAGGCAGGCGATGATACTGAGGCCTTCTTAGAAAATTTTGAAAGGGCCTGCCTTGGATACAGCATCCCTCTAACCCAGTACATGGTAGAGCTGAGGCCGCAGCTCAGTGGACCCTTAGCAGAGGTGGCGGCTGAAATGCCTAAGGAACACATGAACAGTTATGAACTTTTTAAAAACAAGGCCAGAATCAGAATGGGGCTAACACCTGAGCATGCCCGTCGGCGGTTCAGAGCCCTAAGGTGGAAACCTGATGTGTCATTTACCCGACATGCCTACCACATTGGAAAAAATTGGGATGCCTGGATATCAGGAGCAAATGTTAAATCTACGGAAGAGTTGCCCTTCCTATTGCAAATGGAGCAGTTTTTAGAGGGTGTTCCTGAGGAAATAGAAAGGTACATCCTAGATGGGAAGCCCAAAACTGTAACCGAGGCGGGGGAGATTGGAGCCAAATGGGTGGAGGTGACAGAAAAGAAAAAAGCTAGTAGCAGTTGGAGCGACTATCAGAAGGGGCAAGCCGAAACAAAACCTTATCACCGGGGACAACCCAAGGCCCCACCCACATCCCAAGGGAAACCCCAGACGCCTTCTCACCCCACCCCACCAGTCTCCACCAACCAACATCGCCCCGGTGATACCTTAGCAGGGCGATGTTTTAAATGTAATGAACTGGGGCATATAAAGGCTCACTGCCCCAAGAACCCCAACCGATTACAGTTCATTACACCCCAGTCACACCAAAGATCCCCAGACCCAGATGCCTCTCTCATACCCTCGGAGCGAAGGGAAACCTTGAGAGTGGGCGGAAAGAAGGTTATCGCTTGGAGGGATACTGGGGCACAAGTGTCAACTATCCACCAATCCCTAGTGGACCCCAAACTCATCAACCCGGAGGCTACAGTGACAATTCAACCCTTCGTGTCACAGTCTGTAACCTTGCCTACAGCCCAGCTGCATGTCCAGTACAAGGGCTGGGCAGGAATGTGGACTTTTGCAGTCTATGACAATTATCCCATCCCCATGCTGCTGGGGGAAGACTTGGCCAACCATGTGAAGCTAGCCAAGAGGGTGGGAATAGTCACCCACAGCCAGGCTAAGCAAGCTTTCACCCCCATCCCTGTTCCTGAGCCGTCCACCAGAGCCCCGTCGGTGTTACCGGAGACCCAAACACAGGTGGTGGAACCGGATCCCCTGCCAACGACTGCAACAGCCGTAGTGGATCCAATCCCAGAGACCCAGCCAAAGCCAGTCCCGGAACCGGAACTGACAACGCAACCAGCACCAGAACCATTGCCAGCACTGAGTCCAGCGCTTGCAAACCCGTCTACAACTCCAATGCCAGAGGGCACCAGCGAGCCTGAACTGGCGGAAGTAGCAGATAACCCTACCCAGGAGGCTCAGCCAGAGCCTGAAATACCACATAGTGCACCAGAGGACAGCGGTTCACAGTCAATGGAAACAGCCCCAGCACCTGCATCGCTTCCAGAGGGACCAAGCCCCAGTCCACAGTCCAAGGAGGAACTGATGTCTCCAGCATCAAGGGAACAGTTCCAGGCCGAGCAGGAAGCAGATGACAGCCTTCAGAAAGCTTGGGCGGCGGCGCGGAGCACCCCACCGCCTCTCAGCTCTTCTAACCGATCCCGGTTTGTTGTAGAAAAAGGACTTTTATACAAGGAGACTCTTTCTGGTGGGCACCAGGAAGACTGGCATCCTCAAAGACAGTTGGTAGTTCCCACTAAGTATCGGGTAAAGCTCTTGAGCTTAGCCCATGATCATCCCAGTGGCCATTCTGGGGTGAACAGAACCAAAGACCGGTTGGGGAAGTCCTTCCACTGGGAGGGAATGGGCAAGGACGTTGCTAATTATGTCCGGTCTTGTGAGGTGTGCCAACGAGTGGGAAAGCCCCAAGACCAGGTTAAAGCCCCTCTCCAGCCACTACCCATAATTGAGGTCCCATTTCAGCGAGTAGCTGTGGATATTCTGGGTCCTTTCCCAAAGAAGACACCCAGAGGAAAGCAGTACGTACTGACTTTCATGGATTTTGCTACCCGATGGCCGGAAGCTGTACCCTTAAGCAACACCAAGGCTAAAAGTGTGTGCCAGGCATTAGCAGACATTTTTGCCAGGGTAGGGTGGCCCTCCGACATCCTTACAGATTCGGGAACTAATTTCCTGGCAGGGAAAATGAAAAACCTGTGGGAAGCTCATGGGGTGAATCACTTGGTTGCCACCCCTCATCACCATCAAACCAATGGTCTGGTGGAGAGGTTTAACGGAACTTTGGGGGCCATGATACGTAAATTCGTAAATGAACACTCCAATGATTGGGACCTAGTGTTGCAGCAGTTGCTTTTTGCCTACAGGGCTGTTCCACATCCCAGTTTAGGGTTTTCACCATTTGAACTTGTGTATGGCCGCGAGGTTAAGGGGCCATTACAGTTGGTGAAGCAGCAATGGGAGGGGTTTACGCCTTCTCCAGGAACTAACATTCTAGACTTTGTAAGCAACCTACAAAACACCCTCCGACACTCTTTAGCCCTTGCTAAAGAAAACCTAAAGGATGCTCAGGAAGAGCAAAAGGCCTGGTATGATAAACATTCCAGAGAACGGTCCTTCAAAGTAGGAGACCAAGTCATGGTCTTAAAGGCGCTCCAGGCCCATAAAATGGAAGCGTCGTGGGAAGGACCATTCACGGTCCAGGAGCGCCTAGGAGCTGTTAACTATCTCATAGCCTCCCCCACCTCCAACATAAAGCCTAAGGTATACCATGTTAATTCTCTTAAGCCCTTTTATTCCAGAGAATTAAACGTTTGCCAGTTTACAGCCCAGGAAACAGATGACGCGGAGTGGCCGGCAGGTGTCTACTACGAAGGAAAAAGGAATGGTGGCGTGGAAGAGGTGAACCTCTCCACGACCCTGGGACGTCTGCAGCGACAGCAGATCAAGGAGCTGTGCACAAGCTTTGCACCGATTTTCTCAGCCACTCCAGGACGGACCGAACGGGCATACCACTCCATTGACACAGGTAATGCTCACCCAATTAGAACCCCACCCTACCGGGAGTCACCTCATGCCCAAGCTGCTATACAAAGGGAGATCCAGGACATGCTACAGATGGGTATAATCCGCCCCTCTACCAGTGCATGGGCATCTCCAGTGGTTCTAGTTCCCAAACCAGATGGGGAAATACGCTTTTGCGTGGACTACCGTAAGCTAAATGCTGTAACTCGTCCTGACAACTATCCAATGCCACGCACAGATGAGCTATTGGAAAAATTGGGACATGCCCAATTCATCTCTACTTTAGACTTAACCAAAGGGTACTGGCAAGTACCACTAGATGAACCCGCTAAGGAAAGGTCAGCCTTCGTCACCCAGGCAGGGGTGTACGAATTCAATGTACTCCCTTTCGGGTTGCGAAATGCACCCGCCACCTTCCAAAGACTTGTAGATGGTCTCCTAGCGGGATTGGGAGAATCTGCAGTTGCCTACCTCGATGATGTGGCCATTTTTTCTGATTCATGGACAGAACACCTGGAGCACCTGGAAAAAGTCTTCGAGCGCATCCGACAGGCAGGACTAACTGTTAAGGCTAAAAAGTGTCAAATAGGCCAAAACAG
>NW_020690180.1:0-489 GCF_002925995.2 Terrapene triunguis
TCTTAACCCTTTACAGGTAAAAGGATTTGGAGTCTCTGTACACAGAGAGCTGTTACCCTTCCCTTCATAGTTATGACACGCCCCCCAAATCACAGATAGTGTTGGACGTTCGGTTCCACACTGGCTGTGATTTTTTTCCTGGAGTTTTAGGAGAAAACAGAGTTAATAAGACATACTACTGATTATATAAAAACTAACAATGTTTCATTCCAAGAACAATTGTTAACCAGTTAACTCTGGGAAACTTTCCCGGGAGAGTGCATCAGCCACTTTGTTAGAAGCTCCCGAAATGTGTTGTATTTCAAAATCAAAATCTTGGAGAGCTAAACTCCACCGAAGAAGTTTTTTGTTATTTCCCTTGGCGGTATGAAGCCACTGTAGCGCAGCATGGTCTGTTTGTAGTTGGAAACGCCGTCCCCAAACATATGGGCGTAGCTTTTCCAGCGCGTACACAATGGCGTAGCATTCCTTTTCGCTGATTGACCAGTG
>NW_020690180.1:499-2842 GCF_002925995.2 Terrapene triunguis
TGAGCTTCCCACAGGTTTTTCATGTTCCCTGCCAGGAAATTAGTTCCCGAATCTGTAAGGATGTCGGAGGGCCAACCTACCCTGGCAAAAATGTCTGCTAATGCCTGGCACACACTTTTAGCCTTGGTGTTGCTTAAGGGTACAGCTTCTGGCCATCGGGTAGCAAAATCCATGAAAGTCAGTACGTACTGCTTTCCTCTGGGTGTCTTCTTTGGGAAAGGACCCAGAATATCCACAGCTACTCGCTGAAATGGGACCTCAATTATGGGTAGTGGCTGGAGAGGGGCTTTAACCTGGTCTTGGGGCTTTCCCACTCGTTGGCACACCTCACAAGACCGGACATAATTAGCAACGTCCTTGCCCATTCCCTCCCAGTGGAAGGACTTCCCCAACCGGTCTTTGGTTCTGTTCACCCCAGAATGGCCACTGGGATGATCATGGGCTAAGCTCAAGAGCTTTACCCGATACTTAGTGGGAACCACCAACTGTCTTTGAGGATGCCAGTCTTCCTGGTGCCCACCAGAAAGAGTCTCCTTGTATAAAAGTCCTTGTTCTACAACAAACCGGGATCGGTTAGAAGAGCTGAGAGGCGGTGGGGTGCTCCGCGCCGCCGCCCAAGCTTTCTGAAGGCTGTCATCTACTTCCTGCTCGGCCTGGAACTGTTCCCTTGATGCTGGAGACATCAGTTCCTCCTTGGACTGTGGACTGGGGCTTGGTCCCTCTGGAAGCGATGTAGGGGCTGGGGTTTTTTCCATTGACTGTGAACCGCTGTCCGCTGGTGCACTATGTGGTATCTCAGGCTCTGGCTGAGCCTCTTGGGTAAGGTTATCTGCTGCTCCCGCCAGTTCAGGCTCGCTGGTGTCCTCTGGCATTGGAGTTGTAGACGGGGTTGCAAGCGCTGGACTCAGTGCTGGCAATGGTTCTGGTGCTGGTTGCGTTGCGAATTCCGGTTCCGGGACTGGCTTTGGCTGGGTCTCTGGGATTGGATCCACTACGGCTGTTGCAGTCGTTGGCAGGGGATCCGGTTCCACCACCTGTGTTTGGGTCTCCGGTAACACCGACGGGGCTCTGGTGGACGGCTCAGGAACAGGGATGGGGGTGAAAGCTTGCTTAGCCTGGCTGCGGGTGACTATTCCTACCCTCTTGGCTAGCTTCACATAGTTGGCCAAGTCTTCCCCCAGCAGCATGGGGATGGGATAATTGTCATAGACTGCAAAAGTCCACATTCCTGCCCAGCCCTTGTACTGGACATGCAACTGGGCTGTAGGCAAGGTTACAGACTGTGACACGAAGGGTTGAATTGTCACTGTAGCCTCCGGGTTGATGAGTTTGGGGTCCACTAGGGATTGGTGGATAGTTGACACGTGTGCCCCAGTATCATCCCAAGCGATAACCTTCTTTCCGCCCACTCTCAAGGTTTCCCTTCGCTCCGAGGGTATGAGAGAGGCATCTGGTCTGGGGATCTTTGGTGTGATTGGGGTGTAATGAACTGTAATCGGTTGGGGTTCTTGGGGCAGTGAGCCTTTATATGCCCCAGTTCATTACATTTAAAACATCGCCCTGCTAAGGTATCACCGGGGCGATGTTGGTTGGTGGAGACTGGTGGGGTGGGGTGAGAAGGCGTCTGGGGTTTCCCTTGGGATGTGGGTGGGGCCTTGGGTTGGCCCCGGTGATAAGGTTTTGTTTCGGCTTGCCCCTTCTGATATTCGCTCCAACTGCTACTAGTTTTTTTCTTTTCTGTCACCTCCACCCATTTGGCTCCAATCTCCCCCGCCTCGGTTACAGTTTTGGGATTCCTATCTAGGATGTACCTTTCTATTTCCTCAGGAACACCCTTTAAAAACTGCTCCATTTGCAATAGGAAGGGCAACTCTTCCGTAGATTTAACATTTGCTTCTGATATCCAGGCATCCCAATTTTTTCCAATGTGGTAGGCATGTCGGGTAAATGACACATCAGGTTTCCACCTTAGGGCTCTGAACCGCCGACGGGCATGCTCAGGTGTTAGCCCCATTCTGATTCTGGCCTTGTTTTTAAAAAGTTCATAACTGTTTATGTGTTCCTTAGGCATTTCAGCCGCCACCTCTGCTAAGGGTCCACTGAGCTGCGGTCTCAGCTCTACCATGTACTGGGGTGGAGGGATGCTGTATCCAAGGCAGGCCCTTTCAAAATTTTCTAAGAAGGCCTCAGTATCATCGCCTGCCTTGTAGGTGGGGAATTTCCTGGGATGGGAAGTGGTACCTGGAGAGGAGTTGCTAGGATGGTCTGATGCATCCTGCTTAGCCCTTGCTGCTTCCAGTTTATGCTTCCTTTCTTTTTCTTTCACCTCCTCTTTGGCTTTTT
>NW_020690181.1:0-2255 GCF_002925995.2 Terrapene triunguis
TGAGGCCACAGATTTCTGGGGAACTCAAAGGGAGGAGTTTGGCTCTTTCTTTCTTTCTTTCTTTCTTCTACGGGTTCAGCAAAACATCTTCTCTATCTCATCCAAATCTCAAACCCCTTGCGCTCTATCTATCCCCATTCCCCCCGCCCCCATCTCTCTCTCTCTTTATGCAACCTAGGCTGGAAGGGGCTATTTTTGGCCACACCATATTTTTCTGGATTTTGACCTTTGCCAACTGGTTTTTGGATGTTGTGACTCTTGGTGCCGGTGCCGTTTGCCATCTGGCCGGCTCGGCGCCTGTGTCATTCAGGGCATGGTGCAAAACTCTGGGATTGGGGGAGATGCCGAAGCAAACGACCGGGTTTGAATTTTGAGGTTGTGGGGGGCGTATCTCAATTTTCTTGGAAGTTGCAAAAAAAATTAACTGTGTGTGTGTGTGTGTGAGAGAGAGCAATTTTTTTCTGCACTTTAAAGTTGGCACCGGTTTTTCTGTGGATTAAAACAATTCTGGATTTCTGCATTTGCCTAATTTCTGGAATTTTTGATCCATTAATTAGCAGAATTTCTCAGCAATTTCCACCCCAAGATAATGATTTTTTTTCTAGCTTTGGGTAGAAAGTTTGCAACATTTCTGGACTTGTGAACATGCACCATTTCTGTGGAAGGAGATTCAGGATATAAGGACGTGGTTTTGGTGAGGTTTCTGGAGTTAAGATTATTTTTTTCTTTCATTGTGGGGGAAAAGACTTGTCTAGATTTGTGGGGAGTCTGATTTTTCTGGAGATTTGAACTTGTTAAAAAACTCTGGATTTGGGGGACATTTTGCGACATTGCTGGATCTTGGAATGTGCAAAAAAGCGGTGTATTTTGAGGGAAATTTCATGGCATTTCTGGATCTCTGCACTTGCAAAAAGGGGGGGAAATTTTGAGCTCACCGAAAAATTGTCTTGATTTGGGGACGTTTGCAAAAACAGGGGTGTTGACGCTTGCAAGAATTCTGGAGTTTGGAATGAGGCCACATTTCTGGCTCCTTCGGCTCACAAAAATGGTCTAGATTTAGGGGAAAGGTCAGAAGATTTCTACACGGTTGCAAGATTGTTTTGCAAAAATTGTCTGGATTTTTCGCTGGCAAGGTTAGCAAGTTTTCCTGGATCGCCCAGGTCTGCAAAACCCCGATCTTGGCTGCTCTGAGCTTTGGGGAGGATCTGGAAATGCCTGCCCTTTGCTTTCTGGTTGCAACGCTGTCCTGTTCTTGCAAAATCAGATTCTGTCCTAACTTGTTGAGCCTCCTTGCGTGCCTCGCTCCACGCGCCATGAAAGCAGCCAGGCCTCTCTGCATGTGCCTGTGCTCGCTGGGTGTAGTTTGCTGACCAAAGACGCTGTTTGCAGAGCAGAAAAGACTCCTTGATCCTCCGGAAAATGAGTGGGATTTTGCTCTTCCACGGCTGGACTTTCTGAAAAGAGTCGTGTTCGGATCCGAGGGGAAACCCAACGGATTTGCGGAGTTGGCTGGAAACCACTTAGGCCAAAAATATTGGGCTTGTTTGTTTGTTTGTTTGTTTGGTCTCCAAAGCTCATGGAAGAAAGAACAACGAGGGAACAATAAGGAACTGGGACACTTGTAAATGAGACTTTGACAAGAAAATTGTGATTCTCTCTCTCTCTCTTCCTTTCTCTCTCTCTCCATCCCCACCCCCCCACACCCCACCCCCCCACACCCCACCCCCAGCAGAAAGAACCAAACAAATCTGTAAACTCCAACGTATTTTAATCTAGGCCTTAATTTACAGTTCAGAGGAAAGCCGGGACTCTGCCTGTCTTTCATTTCACTCTTTTCTTCATTATTCGCCCCCTTTCTTTAACACTTTCCCAAGTTCTCTCCCTTTGCTTTCTCCTATCACCCCACCTTCCTTCCCTCCCTCCTTCCTCTCTTTCCCCATCTGGCTTTGCCCACACGAGACCCCTCCCTGGAGGCACCATGTCTGTAAGTAGATTGAAGCTGGAGTTACTCCGTCCTGTTTTCAGCCTCACCCCGGAATGGTCCCTGCCACCCTGACTGGGGGGAATGAGCCCTGTACTGGGGTATACTGGTCTGCCACCGAGCAGCACTGGGAGTACTGGTCCCTCTGCCCCCAGGCTTAGCCAGTACTGGGGGTCCCTGGCTCTCTCCCGGCCGGCCCTGGGGGTCCCTGGCCTCTCTGCCAACCGGCCCTGGGGGTCCCCGGTCTCTCTCCCGGCCGGCTCTGGGGGTCCCC
>NW_020690182.1:0-7225 GCF_002925995.2 Terrapene triunguis
AGTTACCAGTGACCCAGGGCTGGGACAGCAGGAGGGTGCAGGTTGGGGGGGAGAGCCCAGGGCTGGGCTGGGGGACAGCCAAAATTTTTTTTGCTTGGGGCGGCAAAAAACCGAGAGCCGGCCCTGTCTTTCGGGAGTCTGATTTGTTTTGCGTACTCCCAAGTTTCACCAAGTAGTTGCTTACAAAATCAGACATAAAAATACAAAAGTGTCACAGCCCACTACTATTGAAAACGTAGTTTGTACTGACTTCGCTAGTGCTTTTTATGTAGCCAGTTGTAAATCTAGGCAAATATCTAGCTGAGTTGATGTACCCTTTGAAGACCTTGTATATCCCCAGGGGTACACATACCCCTGGTTGAAAACCACTGGTCTAGATCAGGCAGGTCCCCACTCAGCATGCTGGCTTCTGTGAATCTCATCCTTAGGCACCTAGCTTTCCTCATGCATTGTACAGAGAACCTGGGTGCCTACCTCAGATCTGGGATCTACTGGGTGGCAGGACATATTAAAGTCTATGAGTCTAAGAAACCACTTTGTCCTTCTTCAAGTCCCTTCTCAAAACTCACCTCTTCCCCAACGAATCCGCCAACCTGTGTCCTGAAAACGGATGGGCAGGTGGAGAGTTGTGATAACTCTCATCACTGTCTTTGAACCATGCACCTCCTATTATATTTATCTCATGTCCCTACCCTCTTGTTTATCTCATCCAAACAGATTACATGGTCCCTTGGGGGAGGGATAGCTCAGTGGTTTGTGTATTGGCCTGCTAAACCCAGGGTTGTGAGTTCAATCCTTGAGGGGGGCCATTTAGGGATCAGGACAAAAATCTGTCTGGGGATTGGTCCTGCTTTAAGCAGGGGGGTGGACTAGATGACTTCCTGAGGTCCCTTCCAAGCCTGATATTCTAAGCATCCAAGTATTGTAGATTGTGAACACTTTGGGGCAGGGACTGTCATGTCATACATGCTTGCATAGTTACAACCTACATTCTTCAACTATAGCCAGCACATGGGTTTTCAAAGAGGGTTAACTATAGGGATAGTTCAGAGGTAATAATTAGCCATTCCTAGCTCAGGGAATAGGGGAGGCAAAGGAACACTTGACAAAAGTCAAAATTTCAAATCACAGTATATTTTTTAGGCTTAGATTTTCCAAAGAGTTTAACATACAACTTCTATTTAGAAACCAGTCTTCAGCAGTGCTTGGAGTGCTGAACATTCATGCAAATCTGTCTGTTAGCGCCCTGCAACTCAAAAATGATTTGACCAATTTTCTTCAAACTCTTTTTCAGGCTGAACTCATTTTCAAAGCCAAAGTTACAGGGGGCTAAACTAGGCCTTGGCAATGAAAGTAGGG
The DNA here is from genome assembly GCF_002925995.2 of Terrapene triunguis. Classification (NCBI taxonomy): domain Eukaryota; kingdom Metazoa; phylum Chordata; order Testudines; family Emydidae; genus Terrapene; species Terrapene triunguis. The sequence continues at coordinate 1,360 of NW_020690182.1, forward strand.
TGCACTCTTAACTAGAGAGGATAATATCTCTCCATAATAAGATGTCTCAGACAGCTGCATTCTTTTAGGAAATTTCCCAAGTCCTTCTGTAATTCAATACACTGTGGTACTGTAAACATTGTCTCCCTTAGCCTGCAATAAACCTGTGTCACAGGGGTGCATGAGCTTTTCTGTGTTCACGCTTCAGTAAAATAAAATCCTGATTGCCTAATATCCTAGAGCAAAACATGAATCATTCTGCATGCAACAAATCCCAGAAACCTAGAAAATAAACTCACTTCTATACTTTCTCCTGAAGTCTTCAGTCTCAGGAAGTAGTCTCAGAAACACAGGAGCAACATCCATCAAGAGATAGCACTTCTAATTTATTAGAATTTACTTTTACCCAATATTTACTGCAGTGCATTCCAAATATGTCAATAAAATTGCACATTTAAATATAGTTTTCACGGGTGTTACATTTTACTTGCTTTGGAGAGATTTATTTATTAGAGGAAAAGGCTAAGATTATTCATAACCCAAAAAATGTGATGGCTTTATAGACGAATACTGGCCTAACGTGCCATGTGTCTCCACCAAAGACTTGCCAGCCCTTCTCCCACTGGAAAGAGGAACTAGGGTAGCAAGATACTGCCATGTGCTGCACATATGCAGGTTATATTTGGGCTGGGTGCTAAACTGGCAGTTTACCCTTGGCGCTGGAGCCCTGGGCATGTGCTGCATGAGAAAGAGACTGAAAGGGAATTTGTCTCTTTGATGGGAACTTCAATAGAAAAAGCAAGTCATGCTCATTGCTTGGGTACTAACCAGTGTAATGGCCACTTTTTCAGATCCCTCCTCTGGCTGTCCTGATGCAATGTTTCCCTGGTAGGAATGAGGAGCCCTTTCCTAGATTTATGCCCTGCCCCAGAAGAGAGAGTTTTGTTTTACCTGGGCTTGTTTGCACATCTAGCAGAGATCTAGAAGAAAATAAACACTCCCTTGGCTCAATACCTGGGAGGAAATCACAGCAAAGCTCCCAGGAGCTCTCTATCCCAGGTGGATAAACACAACAACTGGAATCTTTGCATACAACATCCTCACATCTGAACAATTAGCCACAGTCACCTAATCCATTGTGCTCCTCTCAGCCTATGAAAGAGAGTGCCATGCAATATTTTTTCTGTAGTGTTTTGTCCAGTTTAAAGTGTCTCAAGGGATGGAAGTTCCCCCACTTCCCTTGGGAGATAATTCACAATTGAATATGATTATGCTATGGGTACCCCTTTTTGAACCAAGCAGCTAGTCAAAGTTCGGGGCCCTGGGGATGTCCCAGGTGGGAGTAGAAATTGACAATGCAGTCTGGTATTTTCTTTGTTTATTTACAGAATTGTACAAAGCCTGCTCTCTAAACGCAGGAGGAACCAAAAACAGGGGATAGCTTCTTTGTTTACAGTCCCACGTCTCTTTAACAACCAGCACCAGACCCAAAAGTGCTTGCTCTAGTTTCTTCCAGGGCCACACCATGTTTACAGGCTTCTGCCTGGATTTCTTCAGGCTGTCTCTGTCTCACTTTGGTATTCTGCTTTCAGTCACACACACACACAGAGCCCCTACCCAAAGTAATACACAGCAAAACCCCTCTGCACATACACTTGAAAACTCCTGGTCAGGTTCACAAAACACTTGTGTTTTAGGTGAGGGTTTGCGATTAATTTATATTTACAATTTAAGTTAATTGAAGAATGTGTTCACACCAATCAATCTCAACAAGATTTTAACTCTCCCGAAAACAAGGTTTAATCTAGCTCATAACACGATAAAAAATCTGTCAAGTCACAGTCCAATCACTGACTTGCCTGGGAGCTGCATGTCCATTTACTAAGATGATCAGATAGCAGGAATCTGAGAACATGATGAGTGAACTGTGGACTGAGGCTTCCCGGTGTACACCATCCTTCCTCTGCATGTCCACGCTTGTGAGTGAGCCAGGTGAGTCACTGAGGCTAGAGCACTGTGGTCACTCACGAGAAGGTCTCACCGCTGCAGCAGGAGCTCTGATCCACAGATGAGATTTAGTTAATTAAATACTGCACATGGTGCCCTATGACAGGGAATCAGGGTGGAGGGAGCAGGGACACATAAGGTGGAATCAGGAGTTCAGAGGCTCATGCAGGATGGCAGAGGCGAGGGTGTGTGTGTGTGTCAGAGTTACGTAGGGGATTCGGGGGTGCATGCATGGGGGGGGTCAGAGGTACATGAGTGGTGATGTGTCCCACAGGCACAGGGGGTTAGGGGAGCAGACAATAAGATGTGGCAGAGGCGTGTGGGGCACTGGAGAGGTCAGAGACAAATGAATAGGCCTGGGGGTCACCCAGAAGCAGTAATTTCAGGAGAATTGAGGACTTGTGCGGGGGGGTGGGGGGGCTCAATGGCAAAGTCCAGGGCTCTCCAGTGGGAGGTGGGGCTGGGAGCCATGTTCCTGAAAAAGCTAGAAGTTCAGGTGGGTTGGCCGGGGATTTGGGGGAACCAGGCTGAATATAATGGGGAGCAGGGCTTTGGAGGGGTGATATTTCTAGCTTGGGAAAGGGGAGCTGGGCATCAGAATTGGGGAACCATTGAGGGAGAGCTGGCCCCATGGGGTCTAGGGCTGGGGAAGCAACTGGCCCAGGGAAAAGGGGCCCAAGACGAAGCAGAGAGTCAGGAGCCTGCAGTGTTTACTGGGAGGGATGGGACTTCCATCAAACACATGGAAACCCCACAATTCCCCTGGACTTTGCTGATAAACAATATGGTCTATGGTGATGCTTGCCTTCCCTTCATGTAGCTTGGGGGTGGCTTAGAGGAGGCAACGGCTGACCTGTGATAGAATGCGTGTCCACAGTGAATATGTGTGACCCAGTGTCTGCTAAAACTTGCTGTGCCAAGGAGCTAGCAGGACTACAGTCTCAGCCAAGGCACCACTCATGGGAGCCTACATTGGAGGAGCGCTTGGATCCACCGATTGGTCCAGCCAGGCTATTTAAGTCAGGAGAAGGAACATGAAGTTGTCTGAGTAAGCAGGTGAATCTCTGTTGCAATGGACTGTGCTTGTGTCTGCTTCCCGCATTCTTCACCCAACTCTGGTCCTGATTCCTGCCTTGCCCCTGCCTTTGCTCATAGTTCCCACCATGCTCCTGCTCTGTGCCTGATCCTTGCCTCACCTCTGGTTCCTGCCCTTACTCCTTGTTTCTGACCATCAGTTACCAGTCCTGGCTCTGACTTCTGATTCCAGCTCTGGCTTGGCCCTTGGCTCAGGCATTTGGTATCTGCTCCCAGTTCTGTCCCTCAGCTTTGATTCCTGACTCTCGCTCAACCCCGGGCTCTCATAATGGGCAGCTGACTCTGGTTCTGACCCTCAACTCTGATCCGTGACCTGGATGTCTCCTCCACCTACTGGACTTGACTCCTGCTCTGACCCACTACGGAAGATTCCCTGTGTTTTGATCCCTAACAGGCACCTTTCAAGGTCTGGGAATTTGGAGAAAAAAATATTTTCAGAAATTCTCTAGTGATTGGGCAGTTGCTTTTTCAGTTCTGTAAAGCAATGAAGCTGGGCCCGTGCTCTCTGGAAGTGAGCCTTCTCTGGGAGTCCCAGTGTCTGGAGTTTACTGTTCTTCAGTTCTATGGAATAAGCTATCCTGATATCTGCATATCTATACCGATACACCTGCATCCACACTGGGAGGTAGTACTGCTTGGACTAATCAGTTTCTAAATCAATATAGTCACAGCTGTACAAAAACTATGCATAGAGCAGCCCTATGGGCATCTGTTTTCTCTGCTATGGAAGAGATGGCCACTCCTTTTCTGTTCGTAGGGTCACTGCAGTAGCTCTTAATGGAGTTTATTTTTCTCCATCAGGAGAGAGGACTCCCAGTTGCAGGCCTCCTTCTAGGAGTAGCCTTAGCCTCTCCTACCCCCACCTGAAGTGCAAGAGCTGGAATGGGTGGAACAAGTATAGGGGACACTTGCAAAGCAGATAGAGCCTGCCTGTCTGCAGCCTGAGCTACCTGTACAACCCTCGTTTCTGGTGCCCCCATTCTGGGAGCAATGGAGCCCATGCCTTGCCTTCCTTGGCATTAACAAATCCTAAGAGGCTGCTGCCAGGGGGAAAGGGTGTGAAATTCAATGGGAGTTGGGACCAGAGCCCAGATCATGAAAGGGACTTAGGTGCCTCTCTGCCTTTGTAGGTGCCTAAGTCCACCATTTAGGAGCCAGTGCTCCTCAACTGCTGCCTAATCCCACACGCAGCTACATTTTGATTGGGTCTCATTCACAAAGCCACCTAAGCCCTAATGCCACTCCACACGTAACGAGCTGCTCAGAGTCGTAGCATGAGCCAAAGCCCCAGAGGCCTGGAACTGGTGCTTTCAAACTAGGGGGTGGTGCCTATCTTACCAGTGAGGCCAAATCCTGTAGGTGTGCTCTGAGCATGCCTGGTACCTCTCAGTCCTCACAGCAGAAGGGCCAGAGTCAGGCCACTGGTAAGTGGGGGTAACAGACTGTCTGCATAAAAGATACCTGGAGGCACAGGGAAACAGGGTGAGCATGAGAGAGGTAACAAGCAGTCCAGTTCTCCTGCAGCCTCAGAGGGAGCGATGCTTCACCCGAGTTATCAGCATTTGGATGCACACTATCTATGTGGCAAAACTTGCCAACTTTATGAAGGAATAATGGGCCTGCTGAACAGCAAGGTGTTGGAACCCCAGTGGTCCCTTGTCCCTAGCAACCTCAGCTTCTGCAAAGTAAAGGCCAAGGATTCATTAGTGCTTCAATTCTTGATACATAGGGAGACCGTTGGATTCTCACAGACTGTGCAGAGATGCATTTAGCAGGACATGTGCTGGCCATGTTCTTTAGGCTAAGAGTAAGAGTACAAACATTGGTTTTGATCAAAACGTTCCACGGAAAGCAAACCCATTTTCTGAGGAGTTCTGGTAAGCAGATACAAGAACAAAGGACAAGTGGTTCCTAACTCTGCCCCAGTACAGCAGAACCCCATTGATCTGATCTAACTGGGATCCTGGCCAGATCGGATAATCAAAAATCCAGATAAACCAGGTAATGGGAAAGTGCAATGCTGCATCGCCATCTAGAGGCCAGAGGGGAGATCGCCCCCAACTGGATCTGTGTGCACTGGCTGTCTGGTTAATATGGAGAGCCAGATAATTTGGCGGGTGTCAAGGCTGTATCCCCACTTTGAACTTTAGGGTACAAATGTAGGGGCCTGCATGAAAACTTCTAAGCTTAACTACCAGCTTAGCTCTGGTCCCGCTGCCACCATTCTCACTGGATTCCCTCCCTGGGAAGCCTTGAGAAACCTCTCACCAATTCCCTGGTGAATACAGATCCAAACTCCTTGGATCTTAAAACAAGGAGAAATTGACCCTTCCCCCCTCCTTCCTTTCACCAACTCCTGGTGAATACAGATCCAAACCCCCTTGGATCTTAAAACAAGGAGAAATCAATCTGATTCTTAAAAAGAAGGCTTTTAATTAAAGAAAAAGGTAAAAATCATCTCTGTAAAATCAGTATGGAAAATAGCTTTACAGGGTAATCAAACTTAAAGAGCTCAGAGGACCCCCCTCTGTCTTAGGTTCAAAGTACAGCAAACAAAGATAAACACTCTAGTAAAAGGTACATTTACAAGTTGAGAAAACAAAGTAAATCTAAGACGCCTTGCCTGGCTTTTACTTACAATTTTGAAATAAGAGAGACTTGTTTAGAAAGATGGGGAGAACCTGGATTGATGTCTGGTCCCTCTTAGTCCCAAGAGCGAACAACCCCTTAAACAAAGGACACAAAACAAAAGCCTTCCCCCCCCCCCCCCCCCCCCCCCCCCCCC
>NW_020690183.1:0-1807 GCF_002925995.2 Terrapene triunguis
AAGCTTGCTTAGCCTGGCTGCGGGTGACTATTCCCACCCTCTTGGCTAGCTTCACATGGTTGGCCAAGTCTTCCCCCAGCAGCATGGGGATGGGATAATTGTCATAGACTGCAAAAGTCCACATTCCTGCCCAGCCCTTGTACTGGACATGCAACTGGGCTGTAGGCAAGGTTACAGACTGTGACACGAAGGGTTGAATTGTCACTGTAGCCTCCGGGTTGATGAGTTTGGGGTCCACTAGGGATTGGTGGATAGTTGACACTTGTGCCCCAGTGTCCCTCCAAGCGATAACCTTCTTTCCGCCCACTCTCAAGGTTTCCCTTCGCTCCGAGGGTATGAGAGAGGCATCTGGGTCTGGGGATCTTTGGTGTGATTGGGGTGTAATGAACTGTAATCGGTTGGGGTTCTTGGGGCAGTGAGCCTTTATATGCCCCAGTTCATTACATTTAAAACATCGCCCTGCTAAGGTATCACCGGGGCGATGTTGGTTGATGGAGACTGGTGTGGTGGGGTGAGAAGGCGTCTGGGGTTTCCCTTGGGATGTGGGTGGGGCCTTGGGTTGTCCCCGGTGGTAAGGTTTTGTTTCGGCTTGCCCCTTCTGATATTCGCTCCAACTGCTACTAGCTTTTTTCTTTTCTGTCACCTCCACCCATTTGGCTCCAATCTCCCCCGCCTCGGTTACAGTTTTGGGCGTCCCATCTAGGATGTACCTTTCTATTTCCTCAGGAACACCCTCTAAAAACTGCTCCATTTGCAATAGGAAGGGCAACTCTTCCGTAGATTTAACATTTGCTCCTGATATCCAGGCATCCCAATTTTTCCCAATGTGGTAGGCATGTCGGGTAAATGACACATCGGGTTTCCACCTTAGGGCTCTGAACCGCCGACGGGCATGCTCAGGTGTTAGCCCCATTCTGATTCTGGCCTTGTTTTTAAAAAGTTCATAACTGTTCATGTGTTCCTTAGGCATTTCAGCCGCCACCTCTGCTAAGGGTCCACTGAGCTGCGGTCTCAGCTCTACCATGTACTGGGTTAGAGGGATGTTGTATCCAAGGCAGGCCCTTTCAAAATTTTCTAAGAAGGCCTCAGTATCATCGCCTGCCTTGTAGGTAGGGAATTTCCTGGGATGGGAAGTGGTACCTGGAGAGGAGTTGTTAGGATGGTCTGATTCACCCTGCCTAGTCCTTGCTGCTTCCAGTTCCATCTCTTTTTCTTTCAGCTCCATCTCTCTCTTGTGGGCCGCCTCTTTGGCTTTCTCTTCTCTGTCTCTCAGCTCTATCTCTCTCTTGTGGGCCGCCTCTTTGGCTTTCTCTTCTCTGTCTCTCAGCTCTATCTCTTTTTCTTTCAGCTCCATAGCTCTCTTGTGGGCCTCCTCTTTAGCTTTTTCTTCTTTGGTAGTCATTTTCCTGGTTTTCTTGTGCTGGGTCACACCCCTCTGCAGTTGACTGAAATTGGGATGTACTTAGCTCTGGCTGCTGCTGAGTTAACAGAGACTTTCTAACAAGCTACTCCCGAGGATGTAAAAAGAAAAAAAAAACAATTCAACTTGTAAATTATCTCTACCAGTCAGTCAAAGTTTGCTCCCTTTGAACCCTTCTCTTAACAAAGGACCTCGTTAAAAAAAACTTAACACCTCTGCCTTCAGGCAAGGAGAGATAAGATATGCATCTACCTTCAGCTCTGCTTTCCAAGCAGCTAGAAGGAAAAAAAAAATCTCTTACTGGCTTTGGGTTAAAACGATCTCCACCGCTATGCCACCATGTCAAGGCTGGATCCCCACTTTGAACTTTAGGGTTCAAATGTAGGG
>NW_020690184.1:0-4983 GCF_002925995.2 Terrapene triunguis
GGTGGCAGCGGACCAAAGCTAAGCTGGTAGATAAGCTTAGAAGTTTTCATGCAGGCCCCTACATTTGAACCCTAAAGTTCAAAGTGGGGATCCAGCCTTGACAGCTGTAAACATGTAAACATTTATTTTGAACAGAACGGGAATATTTATACTATTAACAATGTATTTTTATCAAAGTGCTGTAAACTAGTAAAAAATAATCAGGTACAAAACTGGAATATTTACAATGGTAACAAAGGGTTTCTCATGATTTGTCTGTCTTAGGCTCCTCACAATTTAGTCCCAAGTATTTTAAAAAATTTTTACAATGTCCGTTACTTCATGATTCCGAGGCCCAAGACGCTCCACTCTATAGTCCCAGTGCACATAGGCGAAAATCCGGTCAATGTGGCCGGGGATTGATGAGAAATCCTCGTAGGAGAACTCCTCGTAGGTCTCGTGGAGGTAGATTTCCAGCCTGTTTATCAGGTTCCGGGGTAGGGCGATCTTACTGGGCCCTCCGTGGTAGCACACGTGTCCCCGCCATGCCACAATCAAGTACTCGGGGATCATGGCCCGACATAGCATGGCGGCATACGGCCCCGGTTTCTGCATGCTTTCCCGCAGCATGCGTTCTCTCTGGGTGTCCGGGATCCTCAGGAGGGTGATGTCGCTCATGACGCCCTGCTTTGAATTAGGGAGGGGAATGTTAGTATTGGGACTGCTTTACAGCCACGCGGTGGAGGGAGAGGGGCAGCATACAGGGATCTTTCCCTGGGACAGCCGCGAGGGGGTGGGACAGGGGCAGAGTTGATGCTGTCCTGATTGCTAGCAGCAGAGACTGGCATTGCTTTCAATGTGAAAGGAGACCAGTGCTACTGCTGGAGTTTTAAGCAGCCACAAGTCTACGGCTTACCATGATTGCCCACTACAGAAGTTCAGGTCTCCAGCCACGCTTCTCTGATCACTCCAAGACCACCGCAAGTCCACAGGCACTGAAGGTGACGGCCGAAAATTCGACCTTGTCCTGAGTGCGCATGTGAGAGGTGCAGTGCATGGTCTTGTTCACAGAGAAAGACTAGGTTCTTTGTGTACAATTTCATTTATCTGTCTCAGGAATTCACTCCCTTTTTACAATTCACACAGACACATCTGCGACTGTCTCCCAACCCAGCCTGTCAGCACACTCCCAGAGGCTAGCGCAGATTAGGCGGAGGAAGAAGAAGACGCGTGAAGACATGTTCACAGAACTAATGGGCTGCTCCCGAGCCCAGGCAGCCCAGCAGACACAGTGGAGGGAGAACTTGTCACAAATGCACCGAGCAGTCATGGAACGGGAGGAGAGGTGGCGTCAGGAGGACCAACAGGCTACTGAAAAGCTGCTTGGCCTAATGAGGGAGCAAACGGACATGCTCTGGCGCCTTGTGGATGTTCTGCAAGACCGGAGGCAGGAGGACAGAGCCCCGCTGCAGTCTATCTCTAACCGCCCTCACCCGCCACCAAGTCCCACACCACCCTCACCCAAAGTCCAAAGAAGGAGGGGCGGCAAGGGCCGTTAAAACTTTCAGTCAACCCCTGCAGACTGCTCTAGCACTAGAAGGCTGACATTCCCCAAAATTTGATAAGTCCTTTCCTACCCACCTCACACAAGCCCCCTTCCAAGTTTCACCCCCCACGTTTCATGTGTGGTTCACAATAAAATGTTTGTTTCTGTTCATTACTGTTTCAGTCAGGTTCTTTTGAGGGAGAGTCTGTCTGGAGGGGGGGAAGGGGCTTGGTAATTGGACAGGACAGTGACCTTTAGCAGGGTACAGAGGCGGTGTCAGGTCCAGCATCAGGACACATACACAGTGCAGTCACTGGTTACCCTGGTCAGTCTGGGAGGTGTTTTTCATGTTCTGGGGGGGGGGTTGCTCTGTGACTTTTTGGCGGGGGAGGGCAGTTACAGATCTTATGCAGCGGTCCTTATCCTGGATCACAGATCCACGCAGCAGGGGATCTGTAACCCTACTCCCCCTGCCAGAAAGTCACATAGCCGACACATACACGCAGTCCCCCCCAGGAGTGCTGGCAGGCTCCATTGAAATAACCAGTGCACCAGTACGGAGCCTGTCATTCCGGGAGTTTAGAAGCATCATTTGCATCAGAACACTAAACCCGCCCCCCGCCACAGTCTGCGTCCCCAGTTTAAAACATTCCCGCGAAAACATCAATACAGACAACGGTGTTCATTAACAAAATAGAACTGATTTTATTTTTGGGGAAGGGGAAGGGGGTGAAGGGGCTATGTAACTGGAGAGTATAGTCAAAATGAACTGGGTAAAGAAACGGGGGCAGGTTCAGCTTTTCTGTCCACAAACTGAAAAGTCACAGGTTGCCCTGCTCACTCAGGAACCTAGCTTTCAAAGCCTCCCGGATGCACAGGGCGTCCCGCTGGGATCTTCTAATGGCCCGGCTGTCTGGCTGGACGTATTCAGCAGCCAGGCTATTTGCCTCTAGCTCCCACCCCGCCGTAAAGGTCTCCCCCTTGCTCTCACACAGATTGTGGAGCACACAGCAAGCTGCAATAACGATGGGGATATTGGTTTCACTGAGATCACAGCGAGTGAGTAAGCTTCTCCATCTCCCTTTGAGACGGCCAAAAGCACACTCCACCACCATTCTGCACTTGCTCAGCCGGTAGTTGAACAGTTCTTTTTCTGTGTCCAGGGCGCCAGTATAGGGCTTCATGAGCCAGGGCATTAGCGGGTAGGCTGGGTCCCCGAGGATGACTGTAGGCATCTCCACATCCCCAAGAGTTATTTTGTGGTCTGGGAAGTAAATACCTTCCTGCAGCCGTCTAAACAGACCAGAGTTCCTGAACACGCGAGCGTCATGAACCTTGCCCGGCCATCCGACGTAGATGTTTGTAAACCGTCCCCGATGGTCCACCAGTGCTTGCAGCACCATTGAAAAGTAGCCCTTTCTGTTAATGTACTGGCTGGCCTGGTGGTCCGGTCCCAGGATAGGGATGTGAGTCCCATCGATAGCCCCACCGCAGTTTGGGAATCCCATCGCGGCAAAGCCATCTATGATGACCTGCGCGTTTCCCAGGGTCACTACCTTTGGGAGCAGTACCTTCATGATTGCGTTGGCTACTTGCATGACAACAACCCCCACGGTAGATTTGCCCACACCAAAGTGGTTCGCAACCGACCGGTAGCTGTCCGGCGTTGCAAGCTTCCAGAGGGCTATGGCCACTCACTTCTCAACTGTGAGGGCTGCTCTCATCCTGGTATTCTGGCGCTTCAGGGCAGGGGACAGCAACTCACAAAGTTCGAGGAAAGTCCCCTTCCGCATGCGAAAGTTTCGCAGCCACTGGAATTCATCCCAGACCTGAAGCACTATACGGTCCCACCAGTCCGTGCTTGTTTCCCGGGCCCAGAATCTCCGTTCCACGATATCCACATGACCCATTGCCACCATGATGTCCTGGGCACTGGGGCTCGTGGTTTCTGACAGCTCTGTGCTACTCTCCTACTTCAGGCCATCACGGCGGTGTCGTAGCCTCCTCGCCTGATTACTCTGCATCTGCCTCAGGGTAAGGTGTATGATAAGCTGAGAGGTGTTGAGAACGGCCAGAAGTGCAGCGATGGTCGCAGCGTGATCCATGATCGCAGTGCTGTGGCGTCCGCGCTCTCACTGACCAGAAAAGTGCGCGAATTGATTTCCCGCCGGCGCTTTCATGGAGGGAGGGAGGGCGTTAGTGATGGACAGATGATGACACATTTTTTTTACCCAGAAGGCATTGGCGGCTCGACCCAGAATTCCGATGGGCAGTGGGGACTGCGGGAACTGTGGGATAGCTGCCCACAGTGCACCGCTTCCAATATCGACGCTCGCCCCGTTAGTGTGGACTCACAAAATCGAATTACTCTCCTTGGTGTGGACACACACGTTCGACTTTGCAATATCGATTACACATATTCGATTTAAGTAAAATCGAACTACCCTCGTAGTGTAGACATACCCCTAGAAAATTGAGACAGTGAATGTTGTACCAATTTTTTAAAAGGGTAAACAGGATAACACAGATAATTATAGACCTGTCAATCTGATAGATGCCAGGCAAGATGATGGAGCAGCTGATACAGATAAAGAATTAAAGGAGGGTGTGATGGGTTGGATCACAGAAACCCCCTTGGGAACTGCCAAGTGATGTGCTAAGACTATTTCTGCCCCTGCTTTCCCTGCCAGCCTGGGACTCCAGCACCCTGTCTTGCTGAGCCAGGAACGCCCGTCTGCTCCAACACAGACCCAGGGTCTGAACCAAGTGCCCCAAAGCTGCAGACTTAACTGAAAGCAACTTACAGAAGCGTTCCTGTCTTTAACACTCAGATGCCCCTCTCCCAATGGGGTCCAAAACCCAAATAAATCTGTTTTACCCTGTATAAAGCGTATACAGGGTAAACACATAAATTGTTTGCCCTCTATAACATGGATAGAGAGATATACACAGCTGTTTGCCCCGCCCCAGGTATTAATACATACTCTGGGTTAATTAATACAAGTGATTTTATTAAATACAGAAAAATAGGATTTAAGTGGTTCCAAGTAGTAACAGACAGAACAAAGTGAATTACCAAGTGAAATAAAATAAAACAAGCAAATCTAAGCCTAATACAGTAATACAACTGAGTACAGATAAAAATCTCACGCTGAGAGATGTTTCACTACATTTCTTTCACAGACTGGACGCCAGGCACCGGCTCCAGGCACCAGCTTGGCAAGCAGGTGCTTGGGGCAGCCACTCCGGAGAGGGACGGCACGTCCAGCTATTCGGCGGCAATTCAGCGGACGATCCCTCACTCCCGCTCAGAGCGAAGGACCTCCCGCCGAATTGCCGCCGCAGATCGCGATCGTGATCGCGGCTTTTTTTTTTGTTTGTTTTTGGCTGCCTGGGGCAGCAAAAACCCTGGAGCCGGCCCTGCTGGACGCCTTCCTAGTCTGGGCACAGTCCTTTCC
>NW_020690185.1:0-1169 GCF_002925995.2 Terrapene triunguis
ACTTCTCATCCCCTGACACCCCCCCGGGACCCCTGCTCCATCCAACCCCCCGCTCCCTGTCCCCTGACCGCCCCCGGGCCCTCCACCCCTAACTGCCCCCCGCCGCCCCATCCAATCCCTCCTCTCATTCCTGACTGTCCCCCCGGGACCCCTTCCCCATCCAACCACCCCTTCTCCCTGTCCACCCCCGGAACCCCTGCTACTGACTGCCCCCCGTCGCCCCATCCAAGCCCCCCCTCCTTCCTGACTGCCCCCCTGGGACTCCTACCCCCATTCAATCTCCTGTTCCCCACCCCATCCATATCCCCGCCCCCTGACCACCACCCCGAACTCCCCTGCCCTCTATCCAATCCTCCCTGCTCCCTGCCCCCTTACCGTGCTGCCTGGAGCACCGGCAGCTGGCGGCTCTACAGCCGCACCGCCCAGAGCACCAGGACAGGCAGTGGCACCGCTCGGCTGGAGCCATCCACGCCACAGCGCAGCACAGAGCACCAGGTCAGGCCACAGCTGCGCGGCAAGAGCTCACAGCCCCACTGCCCAGAGCATTGCGCCGGCGGCGCAGTGAGCTGAGGCTGCAGGGGAGGGGAAGCAGCAGGGGAGGGGCCGGGGGCTAACCTCCCGGGCCAGGAGCTCAGGGGCCAGGCAGGAGGGTCCTGCCCATAGTTTGCCCACCTCTGCATCAGTGCCTAAAACACCAGTGTGGCAGAGACCTTCAGTGCCCAAAACAGCAGTACGGTGGCACTAGAACTGGGATCTATTTCTAGCTCTGTCACGGACAGCCTGGGTGACCTTGGACACGTCAGTGTTTCTCCTCCCAACGTTAGTCTCTTTCCCCAGCTGCCCACTCACTGGGGTCTCCTCTCTCTCCAGAGCTGCTCACCACTCAAATCTGTGTGGTGTCCCCAGAGCTAAGGTAGTTACGCTCTGGAATGGTCTTACAAGGGGCTGTGGAGTCTTTCCCTGGAAGTTTTTAAGAACAGGTAGGACAAACCTCTGTCAGAGCTAATCTACATATACTTGGTCCTGCCTTGGCAGGGAGAGCTGGACTTGATGACATCTTGAGGTCCTGTACAGCCCTACATTTCTATGATGCTATGCAATATATACGTATAAAAACACAGCATACAGAAAAAAACCCACCACAACATAATGTCAGGCAATTCAAAAAA
>NW_020690186.1:0-1542 GCF_002925995.2 Terrapene triunguis
AGAGGGACCAGACATCAATCCAGGTTCTCCCCATCTTTCTAAACAAGGCTCTTATATTTCAAACTTGTAAGTAAAAAAGCCAGGCAAGGCGTCTTAGTTTTACTTTGTTTTCTCAACTTGTAAATGTACCTTTTACCAGAGGGTTTATCTTTGTTTGCTGTACTTTGAACCTAAGATAGAGGGGGGTCCTCTGAGCTCTTTAAGTTTGATTACCCTGTAAAGTTATTTTCCATACTGATTTTACAGAGATGATTTTTACCTTTTTCTTTAATTAAAAGCCTTCTTTTTAAGAACCAGATTGATTTCTCCTTGTTTTAAGATCCAAGGGGGTTTGGATCTATATTCACCAGGAGTTGGTGAAAGGAAGGAGGGGGGAAGGGTCAATTTCTCCTTGTTTAAGATCCAAGGAGTTTGGATCTGTATTCACCAGGGAATTGGTGAGAGGTTTCTCAAGGCTTCCCAGGGAGGGAATCCAGTGGGAATGGTGGCAGCGGGACCAGAGCTAAGCTGGTAGTTAAGCATAGAAGTTTTCATGCAGGCCCCTACATTTGTACCCTAAAGTTCAAAGTGGGGATACAGCCTTGACAGCCTGCAACACAAATTCCGGTGTCCTGCCCCGCTTCTCTGATCTGCACTGCAAGACCCCAGGCACTGAATGCGAAGGCCGAAAATTCGACCTTGTCCTGAGTGCGCATGTGATAGGTGCTGTGCATGGTCTTGTTCACAGAGAAAGACTATGTTCTTTGTTCACAACTAAATTTATCTTTCTGAGGAATTCACTCCCTTTTTCCCATCCCACAGCTGCGACTGTCTCCCGACCTAGCCTGGCATCACACTCCCAGAGGCTAGCGCAGATTAGGCGTAGGAAGAAGAGGACACGGGAGAACATGTTCTCGGAACTTATGGTCTGCTCCCGAGCCCAGGCAGCCCAGCAGACCCAGTGGAGGGAGAACTTGTCCCAAATGCACCAATCACACATGGAACGGGAGGAGAGGTGGCGGCAGGAAGACCAGCAGGCGACTCAAACGCTGCTTGGACTAATGAGGGAGCAAACGGACACGCTCCGGCGCCTTGTGGATGTTCTGCAGGACCGGAGGCAGAAGGACAGAGCCCCGCTGCAGTCTATCTGTAACCGCCCTCCCCCGCCACCAAGTCCCATAGCCCCCTCACCCAAAGTACCAAGAAGGAGGGGCGGCAGAGTCCGTGAAAACTCTCACTCCACCCCTGCAGAGTGCTCAAGTACCAGAAGGCTCTCATTCCCCAAAATTTGATAAGTTCTTTCCTTCCCGCCTCACCCAAGCCCCCGTCCAAGTTTCATCCCCCAGTTTCATGTGTAGTTGCTAATAAAAAATAAGTTTCTGTTAATTACTGTTTCCATCATGTTCTTTTAGAGGAGAGTCTGTCTGAAGGGGGGAAGGGGGTTGGTAATTGGACAGGACAGTCACCTTTACCAGGGTACAGAGGCGGGGGCAGGTTCAGCAGCAGGGCACACACGCATTGCAGTCACTAGTTACCCTGGTCAGTCTGGGAGGTGGTTTTCAT
>NW_020690186.1:1642-4179 GCF_002925995.2 Terrapene triunguis
GGGGGGGGGGGGGGGGGGGGGGCTATGTGACTTTGTGGCACGGGAGGGCGGTTAGAAATCTTATGCAGCGGTCCTTATGCTAGATCACAGAGCCACACAGCAGGGGATCTGTAACCGTCCTCCCCCTGCCACAAAGTCACATAGCCCACACACACAGAGTCCCGAACAGGAGGGGTGGCAGGCTCCGTTGAAACAACCAGTCCACCAGTGCGGAGCCTGTCATTCCTGGAGTTTAGAAGCGTCCTTTTCATCACTACACTACACCCGCTCCCTACCACAGTCTGCGTCCCAGATTCAACACTTTACCGAGAAAACAGTAATAAAGAAAACTGTGTTCATTAACAAAATTCCAGTGATTTTATTTTTAAACGTGTGTTGGAAGGGGGGGAACGGGGTGAACGGGGTATGTAACTGGAGAGGATAGTGAACATTCAGGCATGTTCAGCTTCTCTGTAAACAAACTTAATAGTCACAGGTTACCCTGCTCACTCAGGAACCTAGCTTTCAAAGCCTCCCGGATGCACAGCGCGTCCCGCTGGGCTCTTCTAATCGCCCGGCTGTCTGGCTGGGTGTAATCAGCAGCCAGGCTATTTGCCTCAACCTCCCACCCCGCCATAAAGGTCTCCCCCTTGCTCTCACAGAGATTGTGGAGCACACAGCAAGCTGCAATAACAATGGGGATATTGGTTTCGCTGAGATCACAGCGAGTCAGTAAGCTTCTCCATCTCCCCTTGAGACGGCCAAAAGCACACTCCACCACCATTCTGCACTTGCTCAGCCGGTAGTTGAAAAGTTCTTTTTCAGTGTCCAGGGCGCCAGTATAGGGCTTCATGAGCCAGGGCATTAGCGGGTAGGCTGGGTCCCCGAGGATGACTATAGGCATCTCCACATCCCCAAGAGTTATTTTGTGGTCCGGGAAGTAAATACCTTCCTGCAGCCGTCTAAACAGACCAGAGTTCCTGAAAACACGAGCGTCATGAACCTTGCCCGGCCATCCGACGTTGATGTTTGTAAAACGTCCCCTATGGTCCACCAGTGCTTGCAGCACCATTGAAAAGTAGCCCTTTCGGTTAATGTACTGGCTGGCCTGGTGGTCCGGTCCCAGGATAGGGATGTGAGTTCCATCTATAGCCCCACCGCAGTTTGGGAATCCCATCGCAGCGAAGCCATCTATGATGACCTGAGCGTTTCCAAGGGTCACTACCTTTGAGAGCAGTAGCTCAACGATTGCGTTGGCTACTTGCATGACAACGACCCCCACGGTAGATTTGCCCACGCCAAAGTGGTTCGCGACTGACCGGTAGCTGTCCGGCGTTGCAAGCTTCCAGAGGGCTATGGCCACTCGCTTCTGGACACTCAGGGCTGCTCGCATCCGGGTGTCACTGCGCTTCAGGGCAGGGGACAGCAACTCACAAAGTTCCAGGAAAGTCCCCTTCCGCATGCGAAAGTTTCGCAGCCACTGTGATTCATCCCAGACCTGCAGCACCAGTTCGTGCTTGTTTCCTGGGCCCAGAATCGCCGTTCCACAACATCAACATGACCCATTGCCAACATGATGTCCTCGGCGCGGGGTACTGTGCCGTGTGACAGGTCTGTGACACTCTCAGACTTCAGGTCCTCGCCGCGCTGCCGTAGCCTCCTCGCCCGATTTCTCAGCATCTGCCTCTGGGAAAGGTGGATGATAAGGTGCGAGGTGTTGACAACGGCCATAACTGCAGCGATGGTCGCAGCGGGCTCCATGCTCGCAGTGCTGTGGCATCCGCGCTGTCACTGACCAGAAAAGTGCGCGAACTGATTTCCCGCCGGCGCTTTCAGGGAGGGAGGGCGGGAGTGATGGTTGGATGACGACAGTTATCCAAAAGCACCCTCGACACATTTTTTTACCCAGAAGGCATTGGCGGCTCGACCCAGAATTCCAATGGGCAGCGGGGACTGCGGGAACTGTGGGATAGCTGCCCACAGTGCACCGCTTCCAATGTCGACGCTTGCCCCGTTAGTGTGGATTCACAAAGTCGAATTACTGTCCTTAGTGTGGACACACACGTTCGACTTTGTAATATCGATTCCACATATTCGATTTAAGTGAAATCGAACTACTCTCGTAGTGTAGACATACCCTTAGTGACAGAGGATGTGGAAAAAGCTAATGTACTCAATGCTTTTTTTGCCTTTGCTTTCACAAATAAGGTCAGCTCCCAGATTGCTGCACTGGGCAGCACAGCATGGGAACAAGGTGACCAGCCTTCTGTGGAGAAAGAAGTGATTCAGGACTATTTAGAAAAACTGGACGAGCAAAAGTCCATGGGGCCAGATGCACTGCATCCGAGGGTGCAAAAGGAGTTGGCGGATGTGATTGCAGAGCCATTGGCCATTATCTTTGAAAACTCATGGCGATCGGGGGTGGTCCCAGATGACTGGAAAAAGGCTAATGTAGTGCCCATCTTTAAAAAAGGGAAGGAGGAGGATCCGGGGAACTACAGGCCAGTCAGTCTCACCTCAGTCCCTGGAAAAATCATGGAGCAGGTCCTCAAGGAATC
>NW_020690187.1:0-5923 GCF_002925995.2 Terrapene triunguis
GGGGGGGGGTCCCACTGACCTTTTCCTTGGCGCGCAGCTCACGGAACATGTGCTGGATCTCCAGCTTCCAGTCGTCCTGCAGCGAGTGGAAGGCGTCCAGGGCCATGGAGAACATGGCCGAGTGCTCGATGGCCACCAGCCGCCCCAGGATGCTCCCGAAGGGCGGCCGGGCGTGGGGGTCGGGGTCCCAGCACTCTGTGGGGGGGAGAGAGAGTCAGCCGGGCCCAGGGGCACCCCCGGAGCCCCTACCTCCTGTGGAGAGCCACCCCAGAGCCCCCACCCCATCCCCCCTGGGCACTCACCTCCTGTGGCGAGCCCCCCCAGGGACACCCCATCCCCCCTATCCCCCCTGGGCACTCACCTCCTGTGGCGAGCCCCCCCCGGGACACCCCAGAGCTCCCATCCCCCCTGGGCACTCACCTCCTGTGGCGAGCCCCCCCAGAGCCCCCCCCCAGGCACTCACCTGCCAGCAGGCGGGCGAAGGGCTCGGGGCAGGTGGAGGGAATGGGCAGCGTCAGCTTGTTCATGGCCACACCGTAGGCTACGGCCAGAGCGTCGATCTCCCGGTACGGCACCTCCCCGGTCAGCAGCTCCCACAGCAGCACCCCGAAACTGCAGCACAGGGACAGGCTGGGCTGGGGGGGGGTTGAACATGGATCTGGGGGTCGGGGTGACCCCCCCATCCCACCATGCTGTGACCCCCCAGCCCCGTGAGATCCAGCCCTCTCCCTCATACCGATCCCCCCCTCCCCTGGGGTCCCCCGCTCTGGCCGGCCCCGGCACCTCCAGACGTCGCTGCTCTTGGAGAAGCGCGAGAGCCGGATGACTTCGGGCGCCATCCAGGCGTAGGTGCCGGCTGCGCTCATCTTGGTCGTCTTGTGCCACTCGCGCGCCAGCCCGAAGTCCGTGATCTTCAGCGTGCGGCCGCCCAGCTCCCCGTCCTCCATCTTCTCCAGGATCAGGACTGGGGGGGTAGGAGAGTGAGGGGGTGTGAGGGGGCACCCAAGGGGAGGGGGCCCGGGGTACCCCCCCGGCTGCCCCCGAGTGGAGTGTGCCAGGCTGCCATGTCCCTTGACCGCCCCTCCTTTGCCCGGTCAGGGGCTGGAGGGGGTTTCAGCCCCCCCAGCAGCACCCCTGCTGGGGCCTAGGCCACAAGATGGGGGGGGCGGTGCACCGGGGCTCATGCGCCTCCATAGCGACCATGCAGCCCCTGCTCAGGCCTGGTGCTGGGCACATCCCCAGGGCTGGAGCAGGGAGTCAGTGTCCATGGGCTGTGGGGAGCGGCGGGGGGCAGAGAACAGGGGCTCGGTGCTGGGGCGCAGCCTGCGCTAGAGGGATGGACTGACTGCTATGGGGCAGGGGCATGTCCCCTCTGGGGGGCGCCGGGTCCCCTCCGGCCCCAGCGCAGGGACTGGCTGGCTCAGGGGGGCAGGGAATGGGGCAGGGGGCCTGTCCCCTCTAGGGGGTGCCGGCTCCCCTCTGGCCCCGGGGCAGGGACTGGCTGGCTCAGGGGGGCAGGGAATGGGGCAGGGGCCTGTCCCCTCTAGGATGCCAGTCCCATCCTGGCACACCTGCTTTCCTGCCAGCAGCTGTTCAATGTGTGAAGTGAGCTTGGCAGGTCTCAGGGTTTCCCAGTGCTGTGGCCCCCATCCGCACCCCAGGGGCACCCACATGGCCTTGTCGCAGCGCTGCCCCCCTGGCGCCACCTGGCCCCGGCACTCACCGTTGATGGATTTCAGGTCGCGGTGGATGATGGGCACCACGGCCTCATTGTGCAGGTAGTTCATGCCGCGGGCGATCTGCACGGCCCAGTTCACCAGCACGTGCGGCGGCACCTTCCTGCCGGCCAGCGCTCGGTTGAGGGCGCCGCCCCGGGCGTACTCCATCACCAGGCACAGGTTGGGGGGCTGGAGGCACACGGCCTTCAGGGCGATGATGTTGGGATGGCGCAGCATGCAGAACAGCCGGGCCTCCTGCCGGACACTCTCGGCCGTGGTGCTGATGTCCTCGTCGGGGTCCTGGCGCGCCGCCTTCACCGCCACCTCCTCCCCCCGCCACACGCCCTTGTAGACCTTCCCGAAGCCCCCCACCCCGATGATCTCGTCCAGCAGCAGCTCCTGGAAGGAGATCTCCAGCGGCAGAGGGTAGGGGCCGCCCGGGGGGCCGCTGGCCACGTAGTCACAGGGGAAGACGCCCACCCTGTCCTCGATTTTCCCCGTCCACCAGCCCTCGTCTCCCGACACGGTGGAGTCCTGGGAGAGCACCTCCACCAGGTCGCCGCGCCGCAGCGTCAGCTCCTCTTCCGCCGCCGCCTCGTAGTCGAAGACGGCCGTCCAGAAGGGGTTGGTTTTGTGGTTCCACCCCCCGCCGCCGTCCTCCGGCCCGTCCCCGGCCTCCTCGCCCGGCAGCGCCTTGTGCCCGGCCTCCATCCTGGGCCCTCCGCGGTGCCGGCCGGCCTAGATGGCTGAGTGCTGCTGGGACATGCTTCCGTGCTCTGAGCGGGGACAGCCGCCCGCCCTCGCTGGTCCAGGGACTGGCCCCCGGTGCATGCTCCCACCACGGCAGCAACATCCAGAGGTCCCAGCGCGTCGCCTCTCGGCTGCTGCCCGGCGGGCGTGGGCCGCAGGAGGGTGGCTGGCGCTACGGACTAACCCCTGCAGCACAAAGCGCAGCTGAGGGCCCGGGCCTTCCCCGGCCGGCGAGTCCGACCCCCCAGGAGCCTGGCAGGGACTCCCCTGCGCCTCTCAATCGTGCCACTTCCCTTGGAAGCGAGGGGACGGCGTGTCCAGCCTTTGCATGTCCGGGCGCCGGCTCTGCCCGGCCTGGCGCTGCGCGGTGGCCGCGGATTCGCTCAGAAGAAAGGAGGCATTATGCTTTCTTCGAGGACAGATAAATAGGCGAGGAGCCGCCCCGCGCGGACAGGGAGCGAGGGCCTGGGGCCCGGAGCCGCGGCTCTACCGCAGCTGCCCCGGCTACTCCAGGGACCAGCTCGGCGCCTCGTCTCTCCCCGGCTCGGGTCCGGCTCTGTGAGGCTGGAGGCGCCCAGCAGCCCGCGGGCGCTTGCGGTGGGTGCCCCGGGCGCAGGGCGCGAGGTGGCAGGAGGGGACCCGGTGCCGGCTGGGGGACATCCACTTCCTGGCACCCAGCGGCTGGCAGAGCGTCCGCCTCACCTGTTCCTGGCTGGCACCGGTGCGCCCGCGCCCACGCCCGGCTCGCGAGGTCTCTGCGCCCCGGGCAGCAGGCGGGGAGGGGGGGGCTTGGCTGGCGTTGGAGGGGACTCCAGCCCCCGGCACCTCACGGCTGGCGGGCCAGGGGGCACCCCACGGCGAGCTCCGCTCCCTCCTCAGCTCGCCTCGGTCGGGCCCGCCCCGGGCATCTTCCTCCGCAGCGCCCGGGGGCGCGGGGCCGGGGGGGTCACCCCCCCCCCCCCGCCAGCTGGTTCTGCAGCGGCCGCCGCCTCCTCCCCGCCGGAGATGGGGGTGCGGGGGGGTCCTGGCCGGGGGGACGCCGCCCCCCCCTCAGTGCATCTCCCGCGCCGCCCCCCGCGCCCCTGCCCGGCTCGGCGAATGGTGTCCGGGCTCCGCCGGGGCTGTCAGCTGGTCTCGGGGTGTCCAGGGACCCGGCGAGCCGCCCCGGTGCAGGCTGGGACTTGTAGTTCTCCGGGGCCAGGCTCGCTGCCTGGGGATGTGGGGGGGCGTCTGGGGAGCCCCGCTGCTGCCTCCTGCTGGGCCAGGTGGGGCAAAGTGCCCTGCTCCGGGCCGGGAGAGCCCGGTGCCTTCGCCGGCCCCGGGACGGGCCCCCACCACCGCGGGAACGGGCCCCCACCACCGCGGGAACGGGCCCCCCACCACCGCGGGAACGGGCAAGCTCCCAGCCCGGGGACCCTCGGCTGCGGCCCAGCCCACGCCCCAGGGTGCAGCTGAGGCCAGGGCCTTCCCCGCAGCCGCCGGCGTCGACGCCCTTTCCCCCCAGCGCCTCGTGCCGGCCGCAGGAGGGCAGCGATGCCCTGCCACGCCCCGGCTGCGGGTGGCAAAGATCCCGCGAGGCGGGATGAAAGCGAGGGAGCGGGCAAAGGTGTGACGTGAGAGTAATCCCCCGGAACGGTCTGCGCCCAGCCGGCCCGCCCTGCCCGCCCAGCCAGGTTCCTCAGACGTATGTCACGCGTGGACCTGGGGTCTTCTCAGCTCAGCACCAGCGCTGCGAAGAAACCACTGATCAACAGCAGTCACAGCCCGCCCCAGAGGCGGCTGCATCTTGATGCTGGGCAAGTGATCCCTGTTTAAACAGCTGCTACTCGCCAACTCAGAGGCAGCTGCAGTTCAGCCCTAGGTAAGTGCTGCCTGGGCCCTGTCGCTGAGCAGCTGCCACGTTCCACCCCAGAGGTGGCTGCATTGCAGTGGCTGAGAAAAGTGCTGTATTGTTTAATCTTGAAAGTTGTTACTACCTATGGGCCTGACGGTAGCACCTAGAGGGGTGCCCTGTTGGGCTGGTTGGTGCACAGGGTGAGAGAGGTCCCTGCCCTGAACAGCTCAGCGCGTCGGTATCCCGTGCGCCAGAGAAACACGACTCCACAGCAGATTTGCTGGGGTCTTAGCAACAACGAGGCAGAGCAAAGTGCTGATTACAGGATTATTGTTCTCAGCGCGCGGAGGTTACCGCAGCCACAAGCGCAGAGACCAGACGGGCGTCCCGTGTCCTGCCGTCCTGCCCCCCAATCTGTTCCCAGCCCACGTGCGACAGAGCCGCGGAGAGCTCTTTACATCGGTGCCTTCTGGTCCCGTCTCCCCAGCCCCCCAGCAGTACCCCCGGCTCTCCCACGGCGCTCTAGGAAACGTAGTCCCAGGGCAATGCACACAGCAACCTGCCTGGGCCCGAGCCAGCCGGGCCTAGAGAAGCAGGTGATGATGTTGGCGGGAGGGCAGAGGCCTGGGGCTTGTCCGAAGGAAGCCGGCACTGGGCACACTGCGGCACCAGCTCCTGCTTTCCCTGCCCTGGGGACGCCCGCGGTAGGTGCCGCTCGCTGAGCCCAGCTGCTGTGGGAGGCTGGCAGGGCACTGGGCCGGAACCCAGGAGATCCGGGGGCTGGTCCCAGCTCTGCTACAGCCCGCGCAGAGAGTGGAGGAGGGGGACTGGAGCTGTCCAGAGTCATACGGGGCGTCAGTAGCAGAACCAGGGATGGAACCCAGGCGTCCTGGGTCCCAGGCCTCCCCTTGTTCCAACTGGCAGCTCTTTGGGGCAGGCCGTGGGCCCCCTGGCACATCCTAGCTGGGGCTACCACCACCCAGAGGAAGCTCTCCCCGCCAGGGCTGCCCCCAGGGCTGGTGGCACCCGAGACAGGTCACTGAGGGGCACCGAGCGCACGCGGGGGGGCGGCGGGCAGGCGTGACTCTGGAGCTGTCCCTCGCTCCCACCCAACCCCCCCTCTGGCGGTTTCCCTGTCAGCCACCGCCCATGGCAAACCAGCCCGACGGGTCCAGCAGCCGGCTCCAGCCGGCTGGGTCCCAGCACCCAGCAATGGGGGTGAGGCTGCTCCCAGCTGCGGCACTGTGAGGGCAGAAGCTATGGGGGGGTGGAACTAGGGGAGCCCGAGGGCAGCAACTGGGGGTGTCTGGGGCTAGAGGGACAGACAGAGGGGAGCCCAGACACACAGAATGGGGTGGGCTAGGGAAGGAATCGGCTTCCTGCCCCTGGGCAATGGGGGGAGGCCGTGCTGAGCCATGAGGGGGCGGCCGATGGGACCTTGTGGGGTGGGGGAACCCGTGCTGAGTTGGGGCCCCCCCTGGGCCGGCCACACCCATGGGCACCCTCCAGCCCAGAGCCAGCGATCCAACCTCAATATTCAAAGAAGGGTCTAGGGAGAAAACTCTTCTATCTACCCATCCATCCCCAGAGTCCAGCCGCCGTCACCCAGCGCCAGTATCCA
>NW_020690188.1:0-3404 GCF_002925995.2 Terrapene triunguis
CCACCCTCCTTTCACCAACTCCTGGTGAATACAGATCCAAACCCCCTTGGATCTTAAAACAAGGAGAAATCAATCTGGTTCTTAAAAAAGAAGGCTTTTAATTAAAGAAAAAGGTAAAAATCATCTCTGTAAAATCAGTATGGAAAATAACTTTACAGGGTAATCAAACTTAAAGAGCTCAGAGGACCCCCCTCTGTCTTAGGTTCAAAGTACAGCAAACAAAGATAAACACTCTAGTAAAAGGTACATTTACAAGTTGAGAAAACAAAGTAAATCTAAGACGCCTTGCCTGGCTTTTTACTTACAAGTTTGAAATAGGAGAGACTTGTTTAGAAAGATGGGGAGAACCTGGATTGATGTCTGGTCCCTCTCAGTCCCAAGAGCGAACCACCCCTTAAACAAAGGACACAAAACAAAAGCCTTTCCCCCCCGCCCAAGATTTGAAAGTATCTTGTCCCCTTATTGGTCCTTAGGGTCAGGTGTCAGTCAGGTTACCCGAGCTTCTTAACCCTTTACAGGTAAAAGGATTTGGAGTCTCTGGCTAGGAGGGATTCCATAGCACTGTACACAGGAGAGTTGTCACCCTTCCCTTTATAGTTATGACACGCCCCCCAAATCACAGATAGTGTTGGACGTCAGGTTCCACACTGGCTGTGATTTCTTCCTGGAGCTCTAGGAGAAAACAGAGTTAATAAAACACATGTACCTTTAGACATACTACTGATTATATAAAAACTAACAATATGTTTCATTCCAAGAACAATTGTTAACCAGTTAACTCTGGGAAACTTTCCCGGGAGAGTGCATCAGCCACTTTGTTAGAAGCTCCCGAAATGTGTTGTATTTCAAAATCAAAATCTTGGAGAGCTAAACTCCATCGAAGAAGTTTTTTGTTATTTCCCTTGGCGGTATGAAGCCACTGTAGCGCAGCATGGTCTGTTTGTAGTTGGAAACGCCGTCCCCAAACATATGGGCGTAGCTTTTCCAGCGTGTACACAATGGCGTAGCATTCCTTTTCGCTGATTGACCAGTGGCTTTCCCTCTCAGACAGTTTCTTGCTGAGAAACACGACAGGATGGAATTCTTGCTCCGGTCCTTCCTGCATTAAAACTGCTCCCACGCCTCGCTCGGAAGCATCTGTGGTTACTAGGAACGGTTTGTCAAAGTCTGGGGCCCTTAGCACAGGGTCAGACATGAGTGTTGCCTTAAGCTGGTTAAAGGCCTTTTGACACTTATCAGTCCACTGAACTGCATTTGGCTGTTTCTTTCTGGTTAGGTCTGTCAGCGGGGCGGCGATTTGGCTGTAGTGTGGTACAAATCGCCTATAATATCCGGCCAAGCCTAAAAAGGATTGGACCTGTTTCTTTGACTTTGGAACCGGCCACTTTTGGATAGCATCCACTTTCGCCTGTAGGGGATTTATAGTTCCTTGACCCACCTGGTGCCCCAGGTACGTCACTCTGTTTTGGCCTATTTGACACTTTTTAGCCTTAACAGTTAGTCCTGCCTGTCGGATGCGCTCGAAGACTTTTTCCAGGTGCTCCAGGTGTTCTGTCCATGAATCCGAAAAAATGGCCACATCATCGAGGTAGGCAACTGCAGATTCTCCCAATCCCGCTAAGAGACCATCTACAAGTCTTTGGAAGGTGGCGGGTGCATTTCGCAACCCAAAAGGGAGTACATTGAATTCATACACCCCTGCCTGGGTGACGAAGGCGGACCTTTCCTTAGCGGGTTCATCTAGTGGTATTTGCCAGTACCCTTTGGTTAAGTCTAAAGTAGAGATGAATTGGGCATGTCCCAATTTTTCCAATAGCTCATCTGTGCATGGCATTGGATAGTTGTCAGGACGAGTTACAGCATTTAGCTTACGGTAGTCCACGCAAAAGCGTATTTCCCCATCTGGTTTGGGAACTAGAACCACTGGAGATGCCCATGCACTGGTAGAGGGGCGGATTATACCCATTTGTAGCATGTCCTGGATCTCCCTTTGTATAGCAGTTTGGGCATGAGGTGACTCCCGGTAGGGTGGGGTTCTAATTGGGTGAGCATTACCTGTGTCAATGGAGTGGTATGCCCGTTTGGTCCGTCCTGGAGTGGCTGAGAAAATCGGTGCAAAGCTTGTGCACAGCTCCTTGATCTGCTGTCGCTGCAGACGTCCCAGGGTCGTGGAGAGGTTCACCTCTTCCACGCCACCATTCCTTTTTCCTTCATAGTAGACACCTGCAGGCCACTCCGCGTCATCTGTTTCCTGGGCTGTAAACTGGAAAATCTTTAATTCTCTGGAATAAAAGGGTTTAAGAGAATTAACATGGTATACCTTAGGCTTTATGTTGGAGGTGGAGGAGGCTATGAGATAGTTAACAGCTCCTAGGCGCTCCTGGACCGTGAATGGTCCTTCCCACGACGCTTCCATTTTATGGGCCTGGAGCGCTTTTAAGACCATGACTTGGTTTCCTACTTTGAAGGACCGTTCTCTGGAATGTTTATCATACCAGGCCTTTTGCTCTTCCTGAGCATCCTTTAGGTTTTCTTTAGCAAGGGCTAAAGAGTGTCGGAGGGTGTTTTGTAGGTTGCTTACAAAGTCTAGAATGTTAGTTCCTGGAGAGGGCGTAAACCCCTCCCATTGCTGCTTCACCAACTGTAATGGCCCCTTAACCTCGCGGCCATACACAAGTTCAAATGGTGAAAACCCTAAACTGGGATGTGGTACAGCCCTGTAGGCAAAAAGCAACTGCTGCAACACTAGGTCCCAATCATTGGAGTGTTCATTTACGAATTTACGTATCATGGCCCCCAAAGTTCCATTAAACCTCTCCACCAGACCATTGGTTTGATGGTGATGAGGGGTGGCAACCAAGTGATTCACCCCATAAGCTTCCCACAGGTTTTTCATGTTCCCTGCCAGGAAATTAGTTCCCGAATCTGTAAGGATGTCAGAGGGCCACCCTACCCTGGCAAAAATGTCTGCTAATGCCTGGCACACACTTTTAGCCTTGGTGTTGCTTAAGGGTACAGCTTCCGGCCATCGGGTAGCAAAATCCATGAAAGTCAGTACGTACTGCTTTCCTCTGGGTGTCTTCTTTGGGAAAGGACCCAGAATATCCACAGCTACTCGCTGAAATGGGACCTCAATTATGGGTAGTGGCTGGAGAGGGGCTTTAACCTGGTCTTGGGGCTTTCCCACTCGTTGGCACACCTCACAAGACCGGACATAATTAGCAACGTCCTTGCCCATTCCCTCCCAGTGGAAGGACTTCCCCAACCGGTCTTTGGTTCTGTTCACCCCAGAATGGCCACTGGGATGATCATGGGCTAAGCTCAAGAGCTTTACCCGATACTTAGTGGGAACTACCAACTGTCTTTGAGGATGCCAGTCTTCCTGGTGCCCACCAGAAAGAGTC
>NW_020690188.1:3504-4533 GCF_002925995.2 Terrapene triunguis
GCCGCCGCCCA
Organism: Terrapene triunguis; assembly: GCF_002925995.2. Lineage (NCBI taxonomy): Eukaryota > Metazoa > Chordata > Testudines > Emydidae > Terrapene > Terrapene triunguis. Next base: position 3,516 of record NW_020690188.1, read on the forward strand.
AGCTTTCTGAAGGCTGTCATCTGCTTCCTGCTCGGCCTGGAACTGTTCCCTTGATGCTGGAGACATCAGTTCCTCCTTGGACTGTGGACTGGGGCTTGGTCCCTCTGGAAGCGATGTAGGGGCTGGGGTTTTTTCCACTGACTGTGAACCGCTGTCCGCTGGTGCACTATGTGGTATCTCAGGCTCTGGCTTAGCCTCTTGGGTAAGGTTATCTGCTGCTTCCGCCAGTTCAGGCTCACTGGTGTCCTCTGGCATTGGAGTTGTAGACAGGGTTGCAAGCGCTGGACTCAGTGCTGGCAATGGTTCTGGTGCTGGTTGCGTTGCCAGTTCCGGTTCCGGGACTGGCTTTGGCTGGGTCTCTGGGATTGGATCCACTACGGCTGTTGCAGTCGTTGGCAGGGGATCCGGTTCCACCACCTGTGTTTGGGTCTCCGGTAACACCGACGGGGCTCTGGTGGACGGCTCAGGAACAGGGATGGGGGTGAAAGCTTGCTTAGCCTGGCTGCGGGTGACTATTCCCACCCTCTTGGCTAGCTTCACATGGTTGGCCAAGTCTTCCCCCAGCAGCATGGGGATGGGATAATTGTCATAGACTGCAAAAGTCCACATTCCTGCCCAGCCCTTGTACTGGACATGCAACTGGGCTGTAGGCAAGGTTACAGACTGTGACACGAAGGGTTGAATTGTCACTGTAGCCTCCGGGTTGATGAGTTTGGGGTCCACTAGGGATTGGTGGATAGTTGACACTTGTGCCCCAGTGTCCCTCCAAGCGATAACCTTCTTTCCGCCCACTCTCAAGGTTTCCCTTCGCTCCGAGGGTATGAGAGAGGCATCTGGGTCTGGGGATCTTTGGTGTGACTGGGGTGTAATGAACTGTAATCGGTTGGGGTTCTTGGGGCAGTGAGCCTTTATATGCCCCAGTTCATTACATTTAAAACATCGCCCTGCTAAGGTATCACCGGGGCGATGTGGGTTGGTGGAGACTGGTGGGGTGGGGTGAGAAGGCGTCTGGGGTTTC
>NW_020690189.1:0-2654 GCF_002925995.2 Terrapene triunguis
TGGGCCCTTAGTTATTGAACTATAAAAGTGAAAAGTTGAGGCCAAATTCTCTGCTGGTGTAAGGTATATCCCTAGGGATTTTGGTCTTTGGTTTCTTTATATAGTGCGTATTTGTAAAATATGAAACTAAAAATACTAATGGAAATGAAATTCTTCAGGTTGCATTCTGTTTCCAAATCTGTTTTTGTATATTGACAAAGAGCTAATGAATTGAATAAACCGTGTTATTTTAAAAATGGCTGTAGCAAAGTGATTAATGTATTTTTTTTCTCCACTGCACCTGATTTGGAGCTTCTTGTATGCAGTGTTGTTGTAGCTGTGTCAGTCCCAGGATATTAGAGAAACAAGGTGGGTAAGGTAATACCTTTTATTGGACCAACTTCTGGTTGGACCAACTTCTGGTCCAATAAAAGATACTACCTCACCCACGTTGGAGCTTCTTGTTCATTTGTAATGAATTGGTGAGTACACTGTAAATATGAATAATTCCCAAACAGCAACAATTACACTGTATTTTTAAAATTTTCATTCAAATAAATAGCTCATCTTTAGTAGGGTATTGAATGAAGGGTCTTCTTGGTTGACTTGTTAACTTTAATTGTAGGGAACAAAATATATATTGCCCCAAAACAATAATTTCAGTGGAACATCTCATGTTAATAAGGTGAGCAGAATTTGGCCCTTTAAGTATAATATAAATACTGAATAAAATCAGCTCTTGTGATATCGTTTACCATCTTTATATCACAATTCTCTTTGAGCAATAAGAAACAGGGACAAAGACACAGTGATCTAAGTTCTGAGGGTCCTTAGCCAGTTTTTACCTGGTCTTTATTCAGCTAAAGTTAAGTTAAAGTCAATGGGAGTTTGTCTGAGTAAGGACTTAGGAAAAAACTTGAATAAAGGTCTCAGAGTCTGGCTCAGTAATTTTATCTCCCGTTGTGTCTTGTTGCTTAATTATGCTGGTACAATAAGGTTCAATAGCAACATAGCTGTATCTTATCATATAGCTTTCCAAAATGAGTTCCCATTTAGATCTTTGAAGTGAAAGACATTGGAGTTATACTAAAAAAAACAACAACAACAAAAAACAGTAAAGGAAACATTTAAAAAAACCCTTTAAAAACATTATATAAAAATTTAGACAAACGTTTGTTTGTTTATGTATGTATGTATGTTAAAGTAATGGATCTCAGGATGAAGTCTGAAATCTGAGTGCATTTGTAAAAAGAAAAGCATACAGTTTTTGGTCTCTGACTTATAGTGGTTCAGTATAACCTTCTGAACAATTGAGATGGCATACCAAGTGATTGTATTACTGCCCAGTGTAGGACTCTTGGGTCAGGAGACTGTAACATTATTGTTCAGCTCTGTGAGCGGTATAGTTTGCTGTGTAGCTATATAGTGCATTAATTCATTTGACTGTATAACTGGCTCTGTGCTACAGTTACTTGAGGCTCTGATTCAGCAAGGTGCTGAGCAGCTTCTACAAGATGCTGAATGCCCTCAACTCCCTGGGAACGGTAAGATTGGTCCCTACATACTGCATGAGCTATTCATGTATTGTGCTTACGCTTAAGTCCTAGATTGTGAAGGAGCTTTCATGAATTACAGAGCTTTATTGCATGGAGTAAACTGATCTTATGACCATTTACTTATTTTACTGATTAGTAGGGATAGCCTTTTCAAAACATGAATTTTCATTTATTAGTACAGATTCTCTGAAGATGGGTTAACTGTATATTAACATTTTCTAATATTTGTTTTGTCTTAGGTGGGATTACATTATTTGCAGTGATTACTTTAATTCTGGACTCTTTTAAAATTGGATACTTTATTGGATTTTCAAACTGTTTATCAGCAACTGAAGGCATTTTTCCTGTCACACATGCAGTGCATACGCTTTTACAGGTAAAAGTAACCAGTTTTAGCTTGTTGTTATGTCTGTTTTTCTCACCAAGCATAATTTTTGTCTGTTCCTCTTGTTCTGTTTTTCCTAAATTAGTTTCTAAAAACATTAGGAGATAAGTTGTTAAAGGCTAAACTTTTTGTGTATGCATACCCCTTTCTGCATGCAAACTGGGATTTGAGCATGCAGATCAGGCAGTTGAGCAAGAAGTTTCCCAATTTGTATCCAAAAATGCCTGTTTGTATCTGAAAATGAACTAGCTCCTTACACGTAGAGATGTATGTATAAATGTTTCACATGGATAAAAAGGTCTCCTAAAAATTTGATCCCACATTTGGCACGACATACCTTTTTGTAGTTAAAGTTAGGCACATAGTCGTCATAATTTTTTTTATATGAAATGAGACAAATACATTTCACTGTTGCTTCTGCACAGGAACTTGCCATACTGGTTCAGTCCATCGATCCATCTAGTCTGGTCTCCTGCGGCTGGCAGTAATGAATAACTGATTCTTCAAAGGAAGGCAAAACCCCTAAATAATGTACTTATGTAGTTGTGCAATGCTTGTTCATCTGGGGAAATTCCTTCCTGAAACAAGTAAATGATGGGTTTTCACCCTGAAGCATGTTATTTGATTACGCACTTCACTGTGTGCATAGCAGCAAACATAGCCAATAAGGAGTGTACAATTATCCAGTCGTATTCTAAGTCTAGCCATTTGTCTCCATGTCATCATGTGGCAAT
>NW_020690190.1:0-7873 GCF_002925995.2 Terrapene triunguis
TTCTCTGCTAGTTTGAAGAACACATGATCAAAGATTTGTTGCCCATAAAGATACATATAGAGGTAACCAAGTCACCCCTTAACCGTCTCTTTGTCTCTTGGTGTGAGGTGAGGGACCCTATGTAAATAGCCCGGGCCACCCACACCAGAGGAAGCTGCATCTCAGTGGTAGGGGACGGATTCCCTTATAAAATAGCCCTCATTCCGCACACCAGATCCAGCTTACAGGTCCGTGTCAGTGGCAGACAGTGATCCCAGTAGAAACAGCCCCCACCACCCACTGGAGAAGCAGCTCTTTCTCAGCGCTGGGTGAGGGATCTCAGCTCTACAGCTTCTCAGCATGGCATGGGTTAACTGCATCAGGAGATTGTGGAGGTTATTATTAACTGCGGAAGGAGTGACTGGGGTCTGGGCAAGGAGATAAATAGGAGCAGGAAGGGATTGTCCTTTGTCATCCTTACCACTCTTGGTTCCTCTAGCAACGTCCCCGTCCCACAGGGATGTTAGAAGCACACGCAGTCCAGTGGCTACAGTCCTGGGGTCCTGTGAGTGATCCCACTGGGGTTAGCTGTCTCCTCCCCGCTAGATGTGCTCTCTGGCTTGTCAATGCTTTGATGTTTTGGGAGCAGGTGTTGGAGAGTTGGGGGCGGTGTATCGGGGTCAGCAGGGACCTCCTGATTCCAACTCACATAAAGGGTTAGTAAGAGGTGTTCAGGCCCTTCCAGAACCGGCTATGTGGGGGAGTGAACAGGGAGGGTCAGGCTCTCATAAATGGGCGAGGGGCCCCAGATCCTGGCACACATACACAGGGGGAGGGAGCAGGACTCAGGTACCCCCAGAGAGGCCAGGCCCCCTCTATCCCAACTCACATGTGGGGGCAGGAAAGGGGCTTAGACTCCGTTGCTGGGGCAGAGGGCTCCCAGATCCTGCCAGATCCTTCCAGATACCTCGCAAAGGTAGGAAGAGGGGCTAGCCCCTCCCCCCCCAGGTCTTAGCATACACACAGAAGGGGGGGAATATGGGGCTGACTTGATAGGCACTCCGGCTGCTATTCTCTTCCAGCCCTCCTGCCACTCACCCCATAGTCCCTCTTCCCTGTGTCCTTCCTCCTCACCTGAGTCCCCCAACCTTCTCGCCACCCCATCCCCATTTATCCCCCTTCCCACAATACCCACTCCCCTCAGTGCAACCCCAAATCTCTCCCCCTACTCCTCCACCCAATGCACATCAATTTTTTTACAAAAATACTTTGATTACTTTGCCTCCAAATAAAATAATAAAAATCCTAGACAGCGACAGATTTTTTTCTCCAACATTTTCTAGATTTCTGCCAAGTGTGGGACTTAAATGGACAGGGGGAGGTGGGTCTTGTTCTTAACTACAAGTAGCCTTGTGCTATCCTGCTGCAATTAAATGTATAGTCTATAATCACTGTCTGTGCATGCTGAGTGTGCTGTATTTGGCGTGTGAGCCAAGGCATGGTGACACACCTAACAGAAGAACCAAACTCTTTGGCTGATAACACTGTAATTTGATTTCCCCCAGAGGGCTGGTGTGTAACATGCATTGGGGTAACTTTCAAATGACTGAGAGCCTGGTGCGATGACCTCAGCCGTGTTTTGATCTCTATCCCTGTGCAAAAAATCATTGCCAAAACATGTCAACTTTAGTCTGTTTTGTGTGTGTGTGCGTGGAGGGCCAGTATCTTGTGAGCCGCTTGTTCAAATGGCCCTAAATCTGGGTCACTAATCAAACCCCATGCCACCATGAGAGATACAGAATGTCATAGAAACATAGAATCATAGAATATCAGGGTTGGAAAGGACCTCAGGAGGTCATCTAGTCCAAACCCCTGCTCAAAGCAGGACCAACACCAACTAAATCATCCCAGCAAGGGCTTTGTCAAGCTGGGCCTTAAAAACCTCTAAGGATGGAGATTCCACCACCTCCCTAGGTAACCCATTCCAGTGCTTCACCACCCTCCCAGTGAAATAGTGTTTCCTAATATCCAGCCTAGACCTCCCCCACTGCAACTTGAGACCATTGCTCCTTGTTCTGTCATCTGCCACCACTGAGAACAGCCGAGCTCCATCCTCTTTGGAACCCCCCTTCTGGTGCCTGGAGCCGGCCCTGTAGTCCTGCATGCCCTGTCTGCACTAGGCTTTTAAAAAGGTATATGATAAAACTTTGTAGCTAACTGTGGTGGAGTGGGAATTTTCTGTAATATTTGGTATGACTATCATCTGTGCCTCAGTTTCCCCTATATGCTGCATTGTTAACTAGGTGACAGGAAAAGGTTGTTTACACTTTGCAGAGACCCAGCGATACAGGTGAGACTGACACCCCAGCTGTCTGGGGCCTGGCCCCCATGTCCAGGGAGAGTCCAAGAAGACAATGGCCAATCCAATTGTTCAGACATTTGGTCCCTAGAAACTAATGAACATGGATGGCCCACCTCTCCGCAGGAAGCCAGTCGTGTTTGACCAGCTGGAGAACAAAGGGCTGAGGAGGAGGGCCAGGTGACAATGTTTGTCTGGGAACAAGAACAAAGGACTGAGAAGGGGGCCGGTGGGGATTTGTTAAGTGTGGGCTGCTGGAAGCAGGAGGCTTTTCTGAACTGAGACAAAAGAGGGGTCTGAGGGCTCTGTGCTCTGGGCTGACAAAGATGAACCATGCTGTAACTTTCTGTTCTCTGTGCTAACTACAGACTTTCTATGTTGTGTTCCAGACATCTAATAAAGCCTACTGCTTTTACAATGCTGGCTGAGAGTCACTGCAGCTGCTGAAGGTGGGGTTCACTGCATTGCTCCATTTGGGGGTACAAGTCTCTATCAGGTGTCCAACTCAGGCAGACTCACTTAAGGGAGCTCGCGGTGTGAATCAGGGGTGCTGAAGGCTCCTCGGTTCAGTGTAAGGAGGCAGTGAAGCCAAGTGGTTTACCCTAGTGAAAGACTGTAACCCTAAGTGGGTCTGGCACACTGAAGGGGTACTCCCAGGGACTGTTCCAGAGCACCAGACCTGAGGATATATGACAGGTGATAGCAGAGGATGGTTACCGAATGCATCCAGTGGATGCTTGGCTGCTGAATGCACCAGAAGTATTTAACACCAAAGGCCATTGTTCCGTCCAAGCGTCTCTCATGAAATCCATTAACATTATTAATTGAGCATTTTGTATACCTACACACACTTCTCCCCATGTTAGCCTTCTGAAGTCATCCCCCCCCCCACGTCACAAGGTCTCCTGCCCAGTGAGTTAACCACAGGTTCACCTCTACTGCCGTTCTCCATCCTGTGGCAACTACTGATAGTTGCTGTGCCATTAATTCATTGTTGAAATCTCACATTTTGTCTTATCAATTGTTTGGTTACCCACTCGTCCCCCAGATTCCATGTACCCAGCACAGTGTTCCCTGCTGCTCACAATCCCCTTTTCTGATGACGAGTCCAGGTGCGTCCCCTCACCCACCAAATTGTTGTTTCAATCCTTTTATGTATGCACTACAGTTGGGATGACGTACGACCCATGTAATAGAGTGAAAGGACACGTTAAGAAGCGCTGGCTTCACCTGCTCCCACAATGGTTCCCATACGTTTGCTCGTCGGGGAATATTCTCAGCTCCAGGCTGTGGCTAATTTAAATTTGGGTTCTTCCAACTTGGCATCCAGATCACCTGTAGGGTTACATTCTGCAAAATGGTTAACTCATCACACACTCAACGTCCCAAAGGGGATTTTATGTCCAGTGTAATACGTACACAACAATCGCACCTTCGGGGATCATCCTCCATGGAAGTACCATTGTGGTTACACATGGTAACGTCACATCCTAATTGTGGGATCTTATTTTCCCAAGAGGGTTCATACACCCCAGGAGACCAGAGGGTTATATTCTTTGAATCATTTGTGACAAGCCACATGGCTAGGTAACTGCACCTCCCACTATCATTAATCATGGTAGCGCCCGGGAAGTACCATGCAATATTTCCTGATAAATTTGATATTCTCCACCAGGTTGGGATTCCCCCATCTAATCCATAAACCATATACCGGCACTGCCAAATTCCTGTTGGAGGGTTGGTGGTACATCTTTCTATGGGGAAATTCTCATAGCCCTCATTAGCTTCATTACCACAAGTTGCAGGTGTAGCAGTCCATGTGTTTCCTCCTTTTGATACTTCACATCGTGGATTTGAGTAGAATTTATAACTAACAATTGTGATTAACAGTAATGATCATTCCATCCAGGGCCAGGGAATTCCCATCTTTTTCTCCTTTGTGGGTTAACCTGGAATACACACGACAGAATTTATGCATCCCCTTTCCCAATCCCCTGTTTGTACCTTTTTATTTGTGTGCAATGAACCCACTCTCGCCCTCTGTACCTGTAGTGGGGCAGATTGCCCCACTCCCTGAATTTGGGCTGCAGCAGACCAATAGGCCTCCACAGACAGGGAGCCAATCAGGAAAGGCCTTATAGGGAGCCAATCAGGGCCCAGATTGGAGGCAGCCAATCAGGGCCAGGCTCAGCCCTATAAAAGGCTGCTCAGGGAGAGCACAATGAGTCTGTCCCAGGGCTTTGACAGGGAAAGGTCTGTCTCCAGGGTGGGAGACTAGCACCCAGCGCAGCGCAGGGCAGGCCCTGGGGAGCAGAAGGAAACTCCAGCCCGGTGTCTGCTAGGCTGCAGGCCCTGAAGGGAAGGGCCTAGCTGGTGCGAGGGGCCGAAGGGGAAGCGGCCCAGGGACGTGGACCGATGAAGGGAGAGAAGGAGGACAGCGAGGCTGCCACTAGAGGGTCACTGGGTCGGGACCCAGAGTAGTGGGCGGGCCTGGGTCCCCCCCACTTCCCCCCTTGCAGTACACCCAGCCATCGGCCGTAGGGAGCGGCCATCAAGGACTATGCCAGATCTCTGACAAGAGGGATTATACTTTGGGGTGTGGTTGTACATGGTGGCTGGGGCGCAGAGGACTGCTGATCAACCCCCCCCCCGGAAGGGTGTGTGGCTGGACTAAGGGGCACTGCCGGAGGGCAGTGGTCCTGAAGAGGATGCTGCGAGCTTGGGAACAACACGGGTCCAGACACGCCACCTGAGGGCTTGACGACAGATGGGACACCACCAGGAGGGGGCGCTCCACTGGACAGGGCTAATTCCCGAGACAACCAGTAGGAGGTGCCAGATGGTGAGTCCCAACCCCGTCACAGTACCCAATAGCAACAGGGTGGGCCCCAATTGGTCAAGGACCAGGTAGAGGCCCCTCCATTTAGGAGCTGGGAATGGGTGGTGTTGACATGGAATCTTGTACATCACTAAATCTCCCACTGTGGGTAGACCATACTCCCTGGGCAGGTCATACTATGCTTTGACCCTTGCTGCTCCTTGCTTGTCTTACCAGGCCACCACCTGCTGTACCTGTTTCACATGGTCAATTAGGGTTAAAATCCATTCTTGCATTAGGCTGTGTGTAGTGACTTCCCCAGGTACTGGGGTAAGTAGATTTTCCCACCGTTCCATGGGCCTTCCCATGAGAGCCTCATATGGAGAAAATCCTGTGCCCTTTGATTCTTGGGCCCTTATTCTCATTAAGACAAAGGGCAGTAACAGTGACCAGTTTTTTCCTCCCATTTCCACTCCCTTTCTCAGCTCACTTTTGATGGTGCGGTTCATGCGTTCCACCTGCCCCACAGCCTATGGGTGATACACAATATGGAACAACTGTGTGATTCTGGTGAGGGCTGAGAGCTCCCCCAACGGGTCTGACCAGAAAGCTGCTCCTTGGTCTGAGTCAATCACCTTTGGGACCCCAATGAGTGAATACCTCATTTACCAATTTTTCAGCCATTACCCGGGCAGTTTGATGCTTTATGACAAACGCTTCCACTCACCTGCTGAAAGCATCCACCACCACCACAAATTGATTTTTCCTTTTATTCGGTGGTAGGGGTTCTGTGTAGTCAATTTGTATTCTTTCCCAAGGTCCCCTTGGTGCTTGTCTCATTAAGTCTCCCCTTAGCGCCTTGTACGGTGGATTGTGCCTGGCACAATCCAAACAACGTTCCAGGTGTGACTTTAAATTGGCTGCCATTCCTGGCCACCAGCACAACTTTTTAAAAGTTCCCAGTGCCTCCTCAAACCCAGGATGTCCCCCTGCCAAGCTCCCATGCACCCCATTTAAGAAAACCATCCGGCTTCCCTGAGGGCACAGCATTACTGGTCCCTCAGCTGTTAGGACACACCAAATACCTTCTCTTAGTCCCACTTTTGGCATGTCTATCCCCAAGTTTTGTAATGCCTTCCAGTCCTGGGTCAGATTCTTGCAACTCCCAAATTTGCCCTCCCCAATCCATGTTCACCCCACTTCTTGTTACCACTGCTGCAGGCAGACTCTGCTGTGGCTCCCATGGCCGTGGGGGTGCCTCTGTTGCAGCCCACTTAGCCTCTGTATCGGCCAGGTTATTCTCTTTGCTTAAGGGTCCTGTTTTCTTGTGTCCTTTATCTTTACCACATTGATTTGTGTAAAACTGTGACTAAGCTCCTCCACTCGCTTCCACCAGCTAGCATGCTTGATTGTGGAGCTGTCTGTTGCCCTGAACTGATTATCTGCCCACCATCTCAGCATCAATGTGACCCCACGAAATATATAATCCAAATCCACCACCCCCCAATATTTTAGCTCCAATTCAGGATCTACTTCATTTAAAGCTGTACTAACTATCTCAGTTCCTCTGATTCCCACAACAGCTAAGCCTGCAGTCTCCCCCCCCCCCGATACATACAACTTCCATCCAAAAACCATACCAGTGTCCCCTCCTTTCCCTGATTGGGGTTAGCTGCCCAAAACACCTGGTGTTGGGTTTTACCTGGGCTGGCTTTACATTGGTGTGGGGTAACAGCCAGGTGTAATCCGGCTACCCAGACTATGGGTTCCTTTAACACTTCTGCTTTAATATGTTCAGCTTGTAGAGCCAGTAACCACTTGGCAATATGCTGCCCACTCACTTGTCCCTGTAAAATAGTATGCATGTTTAACAGCCGCAGGGGGTCACGATAAGATTGGACTATTGCCTTCTGCATTACTGTGAGGTATTTGAATTTCTCTACACTCAAGCAGGAACACAACAGCACCTTTTCACACGATCCATGGGGGAGATACAGGGATAGAAGAGCCCATTGGTCTGAGGCAGGAGGGGCATCTGGGAGTCAGGACTCCTGGGTTCTACATATATTAAGGGAGCCTCCCAGCTACTGCAGCAGTGGGAGGAGTCTTACCCCAGTGCACAGTGGGTGAGATCACAGCAACAGAACTGGAACTAGAACCCAGGCGTCCTGGCGAGCAGCACCCCCTGCCTTAGCCCACAGGACCCTGCTCCCCAGCCCCAGCAATAGAACCCAGGTGTCCTGCCCCCCTTAGAGGGTGGTGGTTGCATATTTCACCTTGACAGCCCCGATAGCTGCTTCCCTCCTGTCTAGGCTGTAGGCGGAGGGAGCCCGCCAGGGGCCCAGCCCCCCCACACTCAGCAGCCTCCTGGTAACACGTCGGAAGGAGGGCACAGGGGGGTCGTGGTGGATCCACAGCTCCTTGGTGGTGCAGAAGGTTGAGGGCTCTTTGCAGGGCCGCCTGGGGGGGGCAAGTGGGGCAATTTGTCCCAGGCCCAGAGCCCCGCAAGGGCCCCCATGAGAATATAGTATTGCAACATTTTTTTTATTTAAGGGGCCCCCAAAATTGCTTTGCCCAAGGCCCCCTGAATCCTCTGGGTGGCCCTGGCTCTTTGGGGCTCTTGAAGCTGCTGAGATGCATCATGGGGGGTGCTGCCCCCTCCCCCTTTCTCAGCAGCTGGTACCGCACCAGCCGTGCCCCCGGGGGACCCCTCAGAG